>NC_057811.1:46409323-46412832 GCF_018294505.1 Triticum aestivum | reverse complement strand
CTTGTGCTCACCAGCCCCAGGATTACTGTTAGCTGATGAGGCACCAACTTGATACAGAAATTCCAAGCAAAGTACAAAATATGTAGTACAAGACCATTGTGGCCTCTGAGTACAACAATTGGTTGATGGCGGAAGCGGTTTCCGGTTCATCTGCGTCTATGGGACTCCATTTCCCACAGGAACAGCTGACCAGGATAATTCCTAGCTTCGCGAGGCTGCTATCTCCATTGCGTAGGTTCCGGGGCTGTCGTCGCAACGCTCCACTCCACGCAAGAAATCTGGCCAAGACAATAGCCAGGGACAAGCCAATGAGTACTTTGAATGTACTCGCAAACATCATGAAAACAGGTATAACATAGCAGGTGATAATCATGCACTAAAATAATCCGCGATCACTTAGTCAGTCCCAAAATAAAACTCACGATGCACGTAAACAGGAAATAAAAAATGCACCGATCGGGTGTCTGAAGCAACACCTTGAATGGGTAATAATATAAAGCGTGCCTCAGTCGTACTTATACATGGCTACTATTCAAAAATAGGGGCGCACAAGCAGACATCATTTAATTATGGTGATACAGGATCACACAATTACAAGGCGTAGAAATACTAAGGCTCGGTACTACTCGAGTGACTTAGTCTACTTCGTTAATATCTAAGCGGGCTTGCCTTGTGGATGTCGAGGCTTCTCCACGGGTTTCACCGTCGGGATTAGCTAGAGGGGGTTGAGGGGCTGCAGGGTCGGGGTAGCGATGATGACCATCGCGGGGGTTGTTGGCCACAATCCTGTTGGACCGTGTTCCCAAAAGGCGACAAAGCACTTCTGGGGAAACCAAAGCATTTTGGCCGATGGCTGGGGAATTCCTCAAGGACTCGATCGGGTGTCCGAACAACACGACTGGGTTGTCGGCGTCGGGATCATCTTCTCTTCTCGCCGGGGCTCGGCGAACCAGTTCTCCACGAGTTGCGATCAGATCAAGGGTGATTTGATCGAACAGTTCCTCTAGCGCACTTACATAGCGCACAAGATGCAACAATGCAGGATCCGTCTCGTGATGTCTGTTGGCAACCTGGGACGGCCTACCATACCCGTCACGGCTAGGGTAGTAGTAGAACGAGCGACAGTTCACTCTGGGCGACAAGTGCCAGAGTTGAACTATAGCCTCTCGAGCTGCTAGTTGGATGGCTTGTGCTCACCAGCCCCAGGATTACTGTTAGCTGATGAGGCACCAACTTGATACAGAAATTCCAAGCAAAGTACAAAATATGTAGTACAAGACCATTGTGGCCTCTGAGTACAACAATTGGTTGATGGCGGAAGCGGTTTCCGGTTCATCTGCGTCTATGGGACTCCATTTCCCACAGGAACAGCTGACCAGGATAATTCCTAGCTTCGCGAGGCTGCTATCTCCATTGCGTAGGTTCCGGGGCTGTCGTCGCAACGCTCCACTCCATGCAAGAAATCTGGCCAAGACAATAGCCAGGGACAAGCCAATGAGTACTTTGAATGTACTCGCAAACATCATGAAAACAGGTATAACATAGCAGGTGATAATCATGCACTAAAATAATCCGCGATCACTTAGTCAGTCCCAAAATAAAACTCACGATGCACGTAAACAGGAAATAAAAAATGCACCGATCGGGTGTCTGAAGCAACACCTTGAATGGGTAATAATATAAAGCGTGCCTCAGTCGTACTTATACATGGCTACTATTCAAAAATAGGGGCGCACAAGCAGACATCATTTAATTATGGTGATACAGGATCACACAATTACAAGGCGTAGAAATACTAAGGCTCGGTACTACTCGAGTGACTTAGTCTACTTCGTTAATATCTAAGCGGGCTTGCCTTGTGGATGTCGAGGCTTCTCCACGGGTTTCACCGTCGGGATTAGCTAGAGGGGGTTGAGGGGCTGCAGGGTCGGGGTAGCGATGATGACCATCGCGGGGGTTGTTGGCCACAATCCTGTTGGACCGTGTTCCCAAAAGGCGACAAAGCACTTCTGGGGAAACCAAAGCATTTTGGCCGATGGCTGGGGAATTCCTCAAGGACTCGATCGGGTGTCCGAACAACACGACTGGGTTGTCGGCGTCGGGATCATCGTCTCTTCTCGCCGGGGCTCGGCGAACCAGTTCTCCACGAGCTGCGATCAGATCAAGGGTGATTTGATCGAACAGTTCCTCTAGCGCACTTACATAGCGCACAAGATGCAACAATGCAGGATCCGTCTCGTGATGTCTGTTGGCAACCTGGGCCGGCCTACCATACCCGTCACGGCTAGGGTAGTAGTAGAACGAGCGACAGTTAACTCTGGGCGACAAGTGCCGGAGTTGAACTATAGCCTCTCGAGCTGCTAGTTGGATGGCTTGTGCTCACCAGCCCCAGGATTACTGTTAGCTGATGAGGCACCAACTTGATACAGAAATTCCAAGCAAAGTACAAAATATGTAGTACAAGACCATTGTGGCCTCTGAGTACAACAATTGGTTGATGGCGGAAGCGGTTTCCGGTTCATCTGCGTCTATGGGACTCCATTTCCCACAGGAACAGCTGACCAGGATAATTCCTAGCTTCGCGAGGCTGCTATCTCCATTGCGTAGGTTCCGGGGCTGTCGTCGCAACGCTCCACTCCACGCAAGAAATCTGGCCAAGACAATAGCCAGGGACAAGCCAATGAGTACTTTGAATGTACTCGCAAACATCATGAAAACAGGTATAACATAGCAGGTGATAATCATGCACTAAAATAATCCGCGATCACTTAGTCAGTCCCAAAATAAAACTCACGATGCACGTAAACAGGAAATAAAAAATGCACCGATCGGGTGTCTGAAGCAACACCTTGAATGGGTAATAATATAAAGCGTGCCTCAGTCGTACTTATACATGGCTACTATTCAAAAATAGGGGCGCACAAGCAGACATCATTTAATTATGGTGATACAGGATCACACAATTAGAAGGCGTAGAAATACTAAGGCTCGGTACTACTCGAGTGACTTAGTCTACTTCGTTAATATCTAAGCGGGCTTGCCTTGTGGATGTCGAGGCTTCTCCACGGGTTTCACCGTCGGGATTAGCTAGAGGGGGTTGAGGGGCTGCAGGGTCGGGGTAGCGATGATGACCATCGCGGGGGTTGTTGGCCACAATCCTGTTGGACCGTGTTCCCAAAAGGCGACAAAGCACTTCTGGGGAAACCAAAGCATTTTGGCCGATGGCTGGGGAATTCCTCAAGGACTCGATCGGGTGTCCGAACAACACGACTGGGTTGTCGGCGTCGGGATCATCGTCTCTTCTCGCCGGGGCTCGGCGAACCAGTTCTCCACGAGCTGCGATCAGATCAAGGGTGATTTGATCGAACAGTTCCTCTAGCGCACTTACATAGCGCACAAGATGCAACAATGCAGGATCCGTCTCGTGATGTCTGTTGGCAACCTGGGCCGGCCTACCATACCCGTCACGGCTAGGGTAGTAGTAGAACGAGCGACAGTTAACTCTGGGC
>NC_057811.1:46400007-46408371 GCF_018294505.1 Triticum aestivum | reverse complement strand
ACAAGTGCCGGAGTTGAACTATAGCCTCTCGAGCTGCTAGTTGGATGGCTTGTGCTCACCAGCCCCAGGATTACTGTTAGCTGATGAGGCACCAACTTGATACAGATATTCCAAGCAAAGTACAAAATATGTAGTACAAGACCATTGTGGCCTCTGAGTACAACAATTGGTTGATGGCGGAAGCGGTTTCCGGTTCATCTGCGTCTATGGGACTCCATTTCCCACAGGAACAGCTGACCAGGATAATTCCTAGCTTCGCGAGGCTGCTATCTCCATTGCGTAGGTTCCGGGGCTGTTGTCGCAACGCTCCACTCCACGCAAAAAATCTGGCCAAGACAATAGCCAGGGACAAGCCAATGAGTACTTTGAATGTACTCGCAAACATCATGAAAACAGGTATAACATAGCAGGTGATAATCATGCACTAAAATAATCCGCGATCACTTAGTCAGTCCCAAAATAAAACACACGATGCACGTAAACAGGAAATAAAAAATGCACCGATCGGGTGTCTGAAGCAACACCTTGAATGGGTAATAATATAAAGCGTGCCTCAGTCGGGCGTCTGAGCAACGTCTCATAAAGGGCTTATATAAAAGAATAACAAACATGCCACAGTTGGGCGTCTGAGCGACACCACATAAAGGGCTTATAAGGTAAATAAATAACAAGCATGCCACAGTCGGGCGTCTCAGCGACACCACATAAAGGGCTCATAAGGTAAATAAATAACAAGCATGCCACAGTCGGGCGTCGGGGTGGTTTTGGTATGCTAACGTACTTATACATGGCTACTATTCAAAAATAGGGGCGCACAAGCAGACATCATTTAATTATGGTGATACAGGATCACACAATTACAAGGCGTAGAAATACTAAGGCTCGGTACTACTCGAGTGACTTAGTCTACTTCGTTAATATCTAAGCGGGCTTGCCTTGTGGATGTCGAGGCTTCTCCACGGGTTTCACCGTCGGGATTAGCTAGAGGGGGTTGAGGGGCTGCAGGGTCGGGGTAGCGATGATGACCATCGCGGGGGTTGTTGGCCACAATCCTGTTGGACCGTGTTCCCAAAAGGCGACAAAGCACTTCTGGGGAAACCAAAGCATTTTGGCCGATGGCTGGGGAATTCCTCAAGGACTCGATCGGGTGTCCGAACAACACGACTGGGTTGTCGGCGTCGGGATCATCGTCTCTTCTCGCCGGGGCTCGGCGAACCAGTTCTCCACGAGCTGCGATCAGATCAAGGGTGATTTGATCGAACAGTTCCTCTAGCGCACTTACATAGCGCACAAGATGCAACAATGCAGGATCCGTCTCGTGATGTCTGTTGGCAACCTGGGCCGGCCTACCATACCCGTCACGGCTAGGGTAGTAGTAGAACGAGCGACAGTTAACTCTGGGCGACAAGTGCCGGAGTTGAACTATAGCCTCTCGAGCTGCTAGTTGGATGGCTTGTGCTCACCAGCCCCAGGATTACTGTTAGCTGATGAGGCACCAACTTGATACAGATATTCCAAGCAAAGTACAAAATATGTAGTACAAGACCATTGTGGCCTCTGAGTACAACAATTGGTTGATGGCGGAAGCGGTTTCCGGTTCATCTGCGTCTATGGGACTCCATTTCCCACAGGAACAGCTGACCAGGATAATTCCTAGCTTCGCGAGGCTGCTATCTCCATTGCGTAGGTTCCGGGGCTGTTGTCGCAACGCTCCACTCCACGCAAAAAATCTGGCCAAGACAATAGCCAGGGACAAGCCAATGAGTACTTTGAATGTACTCGCAAACATCATGAAAACAGGTATAACATAGCAGGTGATAATCATGCACTAAAATAATCCGCGATCACTTAGTCAGTCCCAAAATAAAACACACGATGCACGTAAACAGGAAATAAAAAATGCACCGATCGGGTGTCTGAAGCAACACCTTGAATGGGTAATAATATAAAGCGTGCCTCAGTCGGGCGTCTGAGCGACGTCTCATAAAGGGCTTATATAAAAGAATAACAAACATGCCACAGTTGGGCGTCTGAGCGACACCACATAAAGGGCTTATAAGGTAAATAAATAACAAGCATGCCACAGTCGGGCGTCTCAGCGACACCACATAAAGGGCTCATAAGGTAAATAAATAACAAGCATGCCACAGTCGGGCGTCGGGGTGGTTTTGGTATGCTAACGTACTTATACATGGCTACTATTCAAAAATAGGGGCGCACAAGCAGACATCATTTAATTATGGTGATACAGGATCACACAATTACAAGGCGTAGAAATACTAAGGCTCGGTACTACTCGAGTGACTTAGTCTACTTCGTTAATATCTAAGCGGGCTTGCCTTGTGGATGTCGAGGCTTCTCCATGGGTTTCACCGTCGGGATTAGCTAGAGGGGGTTGAGGGGCTGCAGGGTCGGGGTAGCGATGATGACCATCGCGGGGGTTGTTGGCCACAATCCTGTTGGACCGTGTTCCCAAAAGGCGACAAAGCACTTCTGGGGAAACCAAAGCATTTTGGCCGATGGCTGGGGAATTCCTCAAGGACTCGATCGGGTGTCCGAACAACACGACTGGGTTGTCAGCGTCGGGATCATCTTCTCTTCTCGCCGGGGCTCGGCGAACCAGTTCTCCACGAGCTGCGATCAGATCAAGGGTGATTTGATCGAACAGTTCCTCTAGCGCACTTACATAGCGCACAAGATGCAACAATGCAGGATCCGTCTTGTGATCTCTGTTGGCAACCTGGGCCAGCCTACCATACCCGTCACGGCTAGGGTAGTAGTAGAACGAGCGACAGTTAACTCTGGGCGACAAGTGCCGGAGTTGAACTATAGCCTCTCGAGCTGCTAGTTGGATGGCTTGTGCTCACCAGCCCCAGGATTACTGTTAGCTGATGAGGCACCAACTTGATACAGATATTCCAAGCAAAGTACAAAATATGTAGTACAAGACCATTGTGGCCTCTGAGTACAACAATTGGTTGATGGCGGAAGCGGTTTCCGGTTCATCTGCGTCTATGGGACTCCATTTCCCACAGGAATAGCTGACCAGGATAATTCCTAGCTTCGCGAGGCTGCTATCTGCATTGCGTAGGTTCCGGGGCTGTCGTCGCAACGCTCCACTCCACGCATGAAATCTGGCCAAGACAATAGCCAGGGACAAGCCAATGAGTACTTTGAATGTACTCGCAAACATCATGAAAACAGGTATAACATAGCAGGTGATAATCATGCACTAAAATAATCCGCGATCACTTAGTCAGTCCCAAAATAAAACTCACGATGCACGTAAACAGGAAATAAAAAATGCACCGATCAGGTGTCTGAAGCAACACCTTGAATGGGTAATAATATAAAGCGTGCCTCAGTCGGGCGTCTGAGCGACGTCACATAAAGGGCTTATATAAAAGAATAACAAACATGCCACAGTTGGGCGTCTGAGCGACACCACATAAAGGGCTTATAAGGTAAATAAATAACAAGCATGCCACAGTCGGGCGTCTCAGCGACACCACATAAAGGGCTCATAAGGTAAATAAATAACAAGCATGCCACAGTCGGGCGTCGGGGTGGTTTTGGTATGCTAACGTACTTATACATGGCTACTATTCAAAAATAGGGGCGCACAAGCAGACATCATTTAATTATGGTGATACAGGATCACACAATTACAAGGCGTAGAAATACTAAGGCTCGGTACTACTCGAGTGACTTAGTCTACTTCGTTAATATCTAAGCGGGCTTGCCTTGTGGATGTCGAGGCTTCTCCACGGGTTTCACCGTCGGGATTAGCTAGAGGGGGTTGAGGGGCTGCAGGGTCGGGGTAGCGATGATGACCATCGCGGGGGTTGTTGGCCACAATCCTGTTGGACCGTGTTCCCAAAAGGCGACAAAGCACTTCTGGGGAAACCAAAGCATTTTGGCCGATGGCTGGGGAATTCCTCAAGGACTCGATCGGGTGTCCGAACAACACGACTGGGTTGTCGGCGTCGGGATCATCTTCTCTTCTCGCCGGGGCTCGGCGAACCAGTTCTCCACGAGCTGCGATCAGATCAAGGGTGATTTGATCGAACAGTTCCTCTAGCGCACTTACATAGCGCACAAGATGCAACAATGCAGGATCCGTCTCGTGATCTCTGTTGGCAACCTGGGCCGGCCTACCATACCCGTCACGGCTAGGGTAGTAGTAGAACGAGCGACAGTTAACTCTGGGCGACAAGTGCCGGAGTTGAACTATAGCCTCTCGAGCTGCTAGTTGGATGGCTTGTGGCTCAAAGGAAGTTGTCCTTCCAGTGAACCTGTAGGGGCGTTCTGGCGATAGACCCCTACCATAGATGTGTACAGTGGCCCAGAATTGACGGCTCTCACCGCTCATGGGTCCTTGGTACACAACATATTCTGGGGGCTCTTCTAATGCATAGGCACGACGGGTGAGGTTTGCGAGCACGGTCACAAAACCTCCAAGGTTGGTTGCTGTGGTCTCATTGTGCACGATGGGTCCAGGCATCGTAGCTCGGTTTGGGAGAAGAGGCTGTGATGTGCTGTGTTGAGGCTAGCGTGCCCTTTTTATAGAAAAGGGGACGGAGCCTTCCTTCGCACGCTTGCAAATGAGACAAATTAGGTGTCGGTCACTGGCGCGTGATCGTCAGGCTAGGCTGGTAGGTTGGGCACCGACTGCCAAAAGGTGTCGGCTCACTGGGTGGCTATCTTACACGGGAAGCTTAGCCGGGGTTAGGTTAAGGTCTGGTGGGGTCGGTTAACCTAGGTTTATTGACCTGGCTAAGATAGGATTAGCCAATGGTCAGCCTGGCTCTGATACCAAGTTTGTCAGGACCGGTTTTCGGGATATTAATTTCCCAGAAAATGGCCCTTGTGCTCACCAGCCCCAGGATTACTGTTAGCTGATGAGGCACCAACTTGATACAGAAATTCCAAGCAAAGTACAAAATATGTAGTACAAGACCATTGTGGCCTCTGAGTACAACAATTGGTTTCTAGTGGTTGACTGTGGAAGCGGTTTGTGGTTCATCTGCGTCTATGGGACTCCATTTCCCACAGGAATAGCTGACCAGGATAACTCCTATCTTCACGAGGCTGCTATCTCCATTGCGTAGGTTCCGGGGCTGTCGTCGCAACGCTCCTCTCCACGCAAGAAATCTGGCCAAGACAATAGCCAGGGACAAGCCAGTGAGTACTTTGAATGTACTCGCAAACATCATGAAAACAGGTATAACATAGCAGGTGATAATCATGCACTAAAATAATCTGCGATCACTTAGTCAGTCCCAAAATAAAACACACGATGCACGTAAACAGGAAATTAAAAATGCACCGATCGGGTGTCTGAAGCAACACCTTGAATGGGTAATAATATAAAGCATGCCTCAGTCGGGCGTCTGGGCGACGTCACATAAAGGTCTTATATAAAAGAATAACAAACATGCCACAGTCGGGCGTCTGAGCGACACCACATAAGGGGCTTATAAGGTAAATAAATAACAAGCATGCCACAGTCGGGCGTCTCAGCGACACCATATAAAGGGCTCATAAGGTAAATAAATAACAAGCATGCAACAGTCGGGCGTCTCAGCGACACCACATAAGGGGCTTATAAGGTAAATAAGCATGGTGAATATCCAGGAGGTAGGACCGTCCCAGGAATACTCAATAATTCAAATAATGTAAATGGTTAGTCCATAATAATAATAACCATAATCATCACAAGTCACAAGTCATGATCCAAGTTCTGGTTTAACAGTTTTTCTCCTCCGAAGACCGACACTAAGACCAAGACTTGACCCATCCTAGACTGTAGTCCTTACCCATGGACACGGCTATTCGAATAGATGTATAATCTCTGCAGAGGGTGTACTCTTTACCCATGGGTAACGGATTTCTTTAGTCCATCGTGACTAATTCCGTCTACGGTCTTTTAATTGAAAACACACCTAACCGCACACACCAGCCTAACTTACCGGTGTCTGGAATCACCCACGACACCCATTAAGCAAAACTCTAAGTGGGGAGGCTACAACCTCGACTTAGCATGGGATCACAAAATTTATAGCGCGCGCAAACTAGGGTAGCTACCCCCTCGGCTCCAACCGGAAACACCCATGCCCCGAGACCAGGTGGCATGCCTACCAGATGCAGCCGGTATCTTCCACCATGGCCTCTCTGTATGGTGTGTGCTAGAAAGGGGTTGACAACATACTGAACCGTACCCTACCTATGGCAGGGACAAGTGGTAGTACGAAACAAGTATGGGAGGTTACCAGAACAAGACTCGATCTACGGCCGACTCCGGAGGTTTAAGTATTGCCTGCATGGTTAGCATTGCAATGTTCTTCATAGTTTCCCAACAGGGTCACCACCCATGTGATAGCCTGGCTCAATAGGGATGATAGACTGCTCATATCAATAAGGAATTCCTTCTTTTCCGGGAGCGCATTCGGAAAGAACTCCAAAGTTAAGCGTGCTCAGCTTGGAGTAGTTTCAGGATGGGTGACCGACCGGGAAGTTGCTCCCGGGTGCGCACGAGTGAGGAAAAAGTGCGTAGAAAAGACTAGTATTGATTTGTGGGGCCAGTCTAGATCCTGCCAGGAGTACCGACCACCGGCGGGTGTGTCCGGGGCGTTACAAGTTGGTATCAGAGCCGACCCTCGCGGTTACACGGATGTTTGCGGACAGGTGCGCGGTCATGTTGTTCATGACGTTTGTGACCCATCGTGGCACACTGCATGGCACATGTACCGGACTAGATGCACAGACGTATGTGCCAAGAGGGAATGTTCCTGTGGCCCGACGAGGACGTCGGTTCCTCTGAGTGGGGGTGTATGTGATAGCCTGGCTCAATAGGGATGATAGACTACTCATATCAATAAGGAATTCCTTTTTTTCCGGGAGCCCATTCGGAAAGAACTCCAAAGTTAAGCGTGCTCAGCTTGGAGTAGTTTCAGGATGGGTGACCGACCGAGAAGTTGCTCCCGGGTGCGCACGAGTGAGGACAACGTGCGCAGAAAAGACTAGTATTGATTTGTGGGGCCAGTCTAGATCCCGCCAGGAGTACCGACTACCGGCGGGTGTGTCCGGGGCGTTACACCCGGTCATGCAAAAACCCTACGAAATTTGAAGGATGTAAAAAAACCTCCGTTGGGACGTACAAAAAAAATCTTTAAGCGCGGATAGTCATACCTTACAACACTTATACAGGTCATGCTATATCAGTCCACAATAATTGTGGAGTGACAGAGCAGAACATGCATAAGCAAAGTGAGGTATGGCCACCACGATTAAAGATTTGATGTTGTATACGGATGAAGCTATTTAAACACGTTATGAGTCATGAAAACTAGCAATGTGGGACTAAAAATACAACACTGTGGGCGGTTGGCGCCCCTAGCGGCGCACACTCTGCCGGCCGCCCCATCTTGGCCCATGCACGCCGTGGGCCGCGCCTTCTTTGGGCCGTGTGCGCCGTGGGTCACCCCCGCGCGCCTTTTATGGCCACTGTAGGCGAACTTTTTATTATTGTTGTAAATATAAAAATAATGTGTCCGAAGAGTACTGTATTTGTAAATATTAAAAAACAGAAGAAAAAAGATCCTGTAGTGTTGACGGATTTACCTCAGAAGATTAATTTGAATTTTTCCCGTGACACTCCATGATTATGGAGTGCCAGGGCATCATTCATATTATTCTACTGAGGAAAGACCGCAACACTAAAGGACTTAACACTGTACGCAGAGGACAATATTTAAACAGATGAATAAGCGTGTCCAAAAGCAACGTGGGACTAAACAATTAGCAGGTTGGGCGGTGGCTGCCGTCGATTTTTGCTTTCATGGGCCCTCACGTGTGCGCCGCAAACGGCGCCCAATTGGCTGCAGTGGGTCGCCTTGGTAGCCCGGCCTTTTGCGCCACGCGCCGGCTGTTAAAAAATTTAAATCATTGCATTTTTTGTGTTTTTCATGCACTAATTCATATTAAAAAAATCTTAGTAAATGCATCAAGTGTCGAAACGCAGCGAAATTTTGCAGGCGTGCTTGTATGGCACACTGTAGCGTGTGAAAAAAATGGCGACGTTTCATGGGTTTGCGAAAGGGAACACCTAGTGGATGCCCGTCCCCCCAAACCGATAACTGAGGTTTGTACTGTGACTACATGTCAACATGGACGAAACGCACCCAACTTCTGCGTGCGCGTGTGAGTGATCCCCACCGTCTCCCACGCCAAATTTCAAAGGAATCGGAGTACGAAAGGAAGTTGCGTCATGTCGGGAGACCTTTTCTGGGTATTTTCACGGCGAAAATCGTAGTAAATGCATCGAGTGTCGAAACACATCAAAATTTTGCAGGCGTGCTTGTG
>NC_057811.1:46390862-46399152 GCF_018294505.1 Triticum aestivum | reverse complement strand
AGCGTGTGAAAAAAATGTGACATGAGAGTAATGGAATTGCGAAAGGGAACACCTAGTGGGTGCTCGTCCCCCCAAACCGATTCCTGAGGTTTGTACTGCGACTACATGTCAACATGGACGAAACGCACCCAACTTTTGCATGCACGTGTGAGTGACCCCTACCGTCTCCCACGCCAAATTTCAGCGGAATCGGAGGATGAACGGAAGATGCGTCATGTAGGGAGAGCTTTTCTGGGTATTTTCACAGAGAAAATCGTAGTAAATGCATCGAGTGTCAAAACTAACCGAAATTTTGCAGGCGTGCTTGTGTGCCACACTGTAGCGTGTGAAAAAAAAAGTGACGTTTCATGGAAACATAAAAAATAAATAAATAACAAAAATATAAAAAATCCCGTAGTGTGGACGGATTTACTTAAGAATATTAATGTAAATTATTGATGTGACGCTCCATGATTTTGGAGTGCCAGAGCATCATATACAATAACCTACTTAAGTAAGACCGCCACAATCAGGGACTTAACGGTACTTAAACAAGTGAATAAGCATGACGAGAAGCAATGTGGGACTAAATATTAGCACGTTGGGCGGTGGCCGCCGTCACACAGATAGGTTGCGCAGTATCGGGCCTGGCCCAGTCGGCGCTGGAAAACGTTTTTCCTCTCCATCGCCGTATACCGCCACGCACAGGGAAACCCTACCCAAACCCACCACTCGCCCCCGTACGCCACCCCGTGCCCCGAAGTCGCCCTACTACGTTCGCCCCACGCGCGCAACGCCGTCCCCGCGCGTGCAACGCCGTCCATCGCCGTCGACCGTCAACGGCACACGTTGCCGCATTGGGTGTTAGGCCGCCCCACGGGCGCCGACGTATATCGCCGATGCTCGGCTGCCTACTTTCCCTCCGCCACAGCCGTTGTTCGGCGGCTGTCGCTCGGATAAAGGTCACATTTTCCCGCCTCGTACAATTGTTTTAGTGCTATTGCGTAATTATATTCATTAATAGGAAAAAAATTGGCATGCAGTATGGACATCAAAGGTGTGATTCCATGTTCCATAGAGAAGTGGATAAGTCTCGTTGAGAAATTAACAACCGCTCAGCGATTTAGGTTCTACGAAACAAATTTGCAAGAGATGTTGATCATTCTGTCAATACAAATGAGAGATTTTTTGCTGCATTTTATGATGTTAGGTTATAACCCAAACAGCAAAAAATTCATGATACAAGAGGATAGTGGCAGTAAAGTCCTTATTTCACTTAGACCGGACCACGTGTTTTCAATATTTGGGTTTAAGAATGAAGGTGAGGATGTTTTTGGCATTCTTGCAACGGAAGGAAAAGAGTTAATAAAGAAAATTCCTATTCAGTACGTTCATAAAAAAATGGTCAGATAATGATAGATGACTTGATTCAAAAAATTGTGAGGAATAAATCCGCCGACGATGAGTTTCTTCGGATGGCTATTCTTGTTTTGTTGGGGACTATTATTGCACCGATGTCGGCTGTCTCCATACAAAAGGAGTACTACGCGTTGGTGCATGACGTGAAGCGGATAAGCACGTTGAATTTTAAGGTTTTCACTTTGCGAACGTGTTTGACGGAGATTGGTAAACTCAAGCAGGACGGCCGTGTGAGGCAATGGCCATGTGGCAACCTAGCCCTACTCCATGTATGGTATTAATTAATGCTATTTATACTCCTTCATGTTATGCGCTCGTAATTTATTTTGTCTTTTGTTTTGTAGTACTTATATTGGGAGAAGGTGCAGCCAACTACCGGCCCGAAAAATGACCCTTGTCGTTGCAAGTTCCCCTAATGAAAAACTGGACTGAATCTAAAGCGGGGAAACGAGACAAGTACGACCTGGAAAATGGTCGTGGTCATGGATTGGTAATATTGTAATGTTTATTTAACAATACGTTGATTATCCATTGAAAATGTTATGTACTCATGTTTTCATTGCATACTCACTTTGCAGATAGATGACTGCATTACGAAAGAGTATAGAATGAAAAAACTTGCAGATGAACATGCTAAAAGCAGTATGAAACATAGTAGCCGAAAGTCATCCGTTACGGGAAAGAGAAAAGTGGATTGTGTGTCCGAGGTCCCTGCTAACCTAAAGCCTTTTATACCGGGTTATGAATGATATGAAGGAAATTTGTAAGGAATTGTTTCTTATGCCGGAGTTATGCGCATAGGTAAAAATGTAGCAATTCTTGTATGCACTCTATTAAACTCGATAAATTGACAAAAAGTTATAACATGTAACTGGGCTTACTTTTGCAGAGATTGTTAGAGAAAATGAATAAAACAGGTGTGCGGTACAAACCAGGCACAATGGCAAAGGAGGAAGAAAATCTGTTTGGACAGAATAGTGAGTCCAGGTATGAAAACAAGTATCCTAAAAAAGAATTTCAGTATGATGACATACACACACCTAATGGCTGAAATGCAGTGGGCATTATGATTTGGATTCTGAAGGAGGGGATTCGTTCAAACTCGGTACTGATCACTTGAGTAGCTATAAAGGTGAGAAGGATGATCCTATAGATGTCCCAGAGCAGTCGGAAAAAGAAGAAGCATCGTCTCTAAAAACCGATGAAATAGAAGCAACAAGATGACAAGTGCAACAAAATGAGCAAGAAGTGTCACAGGGCATGTCAGATGGTAATAGCGAGATAGAAGAGAAGAAGGAGGTGATTCCTGGGAAGCGAAAGTGTAGTGGGTCAAAGTACCAGAAATCACCTTATGTTGAAAAGACTCCGAAAAAACGTGTGAAACGTTCCGCGAAAGCGAGTAAGTTAAACATGGTATGAATATTTTTTTGAAATTATATATTACAAATTTGTACTATAACTTTATTGACTTATATTGTAGAACTGTTTAATGAAACAACCCCTCAGTTTGATCATTCTGTGGATGATATGGTGCGTGCCGCTGTGCAATACGTGAAAGCGTACGAGCACTCACCAAAACATAAGAACCATGAAATATTCAACAACGGTAAAGATGAAGGACTTTCTGCAGCAAGAGTTTGTCAGATACTTAACCATGCATGATTATCCGGTGATGTATGTACTTTTATTGTCATGCTTATTTCAGGTGTTAAGTATATTGCATCCATGTTAAATTTAGTCATCTATTTCAGGTAATTGACGCTTATGCGACGTACATATCGGATTCAAGTATCGTCAAGGACAGGTATCTTGTACCCACACATAGGTCTTACTGGTTATTGAACACTCGCCCAAAGTTAGTAAGACGAGGGAAGTCGGTAGACGATCTAGAAGGTTTAGCACATGCAAATGAACCTCTCAACAGATGCATGACAGAATATCTTGCAAAACCGAAGGTACTGTTTGTATTGCAGAATTGTATTTTCATTACTATTATATGTGAAAGCCGATCTTACTAACAATATTTAAGTTGTGAAAAAGGCTTATTTTGCTTTAAATAAGGATAAAAACCATTGGATTGCATGTGTTATGCACACTCGAAAGAAAGAGTTCCAATTTCTTGATTCTTTGAGGGGGGAAGAAACTATCTCTGAAGATACCAGGAAATTCGTTGAAAATTTTGTAAGTTTCGTATTCATGTGTGTACAATTAACCATATAATTTGTTTACCGTATGTAGTCAACGTGTTTGTATTTTTTTGTCAGAGAGAGCAACTTGCAGGAGATATCCAAGATGCAAATGATAGTGCAATTATGTCATTTCCGGATGTGTCCGCATGGCCTATAGTCCCGTACGACATGCCTCAACAAGAAGATGGGTGAGTTACATGTTGCACGTGCTTTCGAAATACATTAATTGATTCAGTGCTATCTTACTTAACGTGCTTTCAAAATTGCACTTATGATTTTCAAACACAGGAACTCATGTGGGTTATTCCTCCTTCGCTGTTTTCAATACTGGGACGGAGAAAAAATTATAACTGCTATTTCTTAGGTGGGTACATTTTTTTTTAGTATGAAAAATTAGTACATCATATTATATATAAGTGATGAAATTAAAATTATTTTTATTCCTTTTCAGGAATCTATTGATAGTTCGAGAGAAAGAATGATAGCTGGAATTATTTTGTCCCCAGAAAATAAGCTTACAGAACTGAAGAACAAAGTAATTTGACTTCCAAAGAGGAAACAAAAATAAAAATCTCATACGAGAATTCTACATGGTTTTTGAAACATTATGTGTTCATTAGTGAGGATTGTGTGTGGATGCTTTATTTTTTTATGTGAGTTCCAAATATTTTTCACATGTCCAGATTATGTAGCCTGGCAAATTTATTTAAAGTACATTTTAATCATTTGATATTTTAAAATTTAATTTATATTTTGTGTTGAATAAGTGTTCGCGTGAATGTACGATGTTGGGGCTTTAAAATACCCAGTTGATATATGATGATGACGTGTCACAGGCGAGCGTCGCCCGCGCCGCGCCGCGCCTCACGTGCTCACCTCGTGCGGCTCAGACGGCACCACGTGTTCGGCACGAGATGGCGCATGTGGGCCGCGTCATTTAGCTAGCCGGCTCACGCGTGCATCGCTCCAGGGTTGGCCTGTGCCACCCCCGAGGTTGATTCCCTGTTGGCCGACTAGCGCCCCTCTGTGCCCGAGGGCGGCGTCTGCCTCGGGATCGCCATATGTGGCGGCACCAGAATCGTCCTCGTACGTAGCGCCCCTTTGCGCCCGCTGGCGCCACTCACGGCCCCGTGGCTGTTAACGTTTTTATTTTAAATTAAAGAAAACGGCGGCTGTACAACGCCTCTGATCGCCCAACATGCATGTTTTATACACAAAATCATATATTTCTACGAAAATAATGTATACATCATATATCGTATTAAAAACAATGCCTACAACGCCAAGAAATATATATTATAACGTAAAATGTGTATGTTGCATATCATATTAAGAACAACGAGTATAGTGCCAACAAATATGACATAAGTAAACACCGATTACAAGTCTCCCGTATCGACGTACCGAAACAAATATATAAGTACTATTCTTTAATACAACCAAATAAATCGTCAACTCTATTCAGAAGTTGTTCCTCTTATTCAAACAATCCTTGCTATGATCATCATGCCATGTTCCTGCATAGAAAGATCATAATATACGTCAAAATTTTGTAAAGAATAAACAAAACAAGAAAAGAACGTTAATAAAAAGGTGTGCACATACTTAGGATTCTGAGGACAATTGTTTTTGAAATGACCTTTTATTCTACATAAACCGTATAGGCGTACATGAGGTTTCTCATTGAAACCTTTAGGTCTACTGTTTGTAGTCACGCCAGGTTCGTTACCACGGCCTTTGTTATTCTGCCCTTTCGGTGCTCCTTTCGTATTGACTTTCTCTGGATCACCAACAAAAACATGATCTTGATCCGGCACAAAAGCATCGTCATGTGCAACCCTATGCTGTCTCACATAATCTTCCTCCTCAACGTCCTTGTTTGCTATCACATCCTCCAGAGTAGCCTTCAGTTTGTCAAATAGGAATGGTCTATGACATGCCGCATGATTTGCTTCCGCAGAAAAAATAGTCAACTCACTGTACTTAGTTCTCTCCTCAGTACCTGCCCATCCCCATGCGAAGAGATCGCTAGTGCGTTTCACGGGTAGTCCACCTCTAGCATTCTTGGTGAATATTCGCAGCACTAAGCACTTCGGTAAGTCCTTCACGTTCAACTTGGGCAAAACATAAAGAACATGCTTGCATGGAAGACCTTTACGTTTCATACTATCACAACTGCACTTCACTGTTTCTTCTGAATTACTAGGTGCATAGTCCACTTCGAATCTCAGTTGCCTGTTATTTTTCCATGCCAGTATGAGTCTCCTACTGACGGCTCCACTGAGTCTATCTATGATCTCAAGATCCGCTGCCTTCTTCATTTCTTTCTGCAAGAGGTAAAAGTTCACCACAGTGAAGTCACGGGCAGCGGCTTTTTCAATGCATTTGAAGTCGTCGAGTACTGGTACAGGGAGTGTCTGTGTGGACATGCAGTCGTTGTATGACTCGTTCTCATGGAGCCGAACAATGCAGTTCTCATAATGCACAACCATATCAACAATTGTCATGACAGAGTCAAGTTGCATATGAAGGCAAGAGTTCAGACTCTCGCTCCTCTGGTTACTCCTCATACCAAGGAATAACCCACCGGTGAGATATGACGCAGCCCAAAGCCTTTTCTTCCTGTTCATCCTACGCAACCATGTTTCAGTTTTCTCCGACTCCCATTTAGCTCTAAAAGCTGCCCAGCTTGCCTCAAACTCATCATGTGTAGTAGCATAGTAAATAAGAGACCTGAACTCCTTAAGGAACTTGTGGTGGAGGTGTTTCTGCATGTTTTTCTTTATATGCCACGAACAAAGTCGATGCCACACGTCAGTAAGGACCTTCCTGACGGCCCTTATCATGGCCGTGTCTCCGTTAGTAATTACAGACCTCGGCTTCTTCTGACAATGAGCTCTCAAGAAGGTCTGCAACACCCAAACATATGTATCCTCCGTCTCATCTGACAGAACAGCACAACCGAACACTGTGGTGCAACGATGATTGTTTACACCAACAAAAGGTATGAATGGCATTCCGTACCTATTCGTCTTGTAAGTGCTATCGAAGACGACTACATCGCCAAAGTCAAGGTAATCCCGACGTGACTGAGAATCACACCAGAACATGTTCTTCAGCTTGCCTTCAGCGTCAACAGTGTGCTCAAAGAAAAAGTCTGGATCCCTTGCCTTTCTCGTCATCATGATACCAATCACAGTGTCTGCATCACCCTTTGCTAGCAACTTCATTTTCTCCCTATAACACATGTTATAAAGCTTCCTCCTTCCGAAACCAGCCCGTGCATATGATCCATACCTACTAACGAAATTGTCATAAATCAAATGTTTTCTGAGCCCAGCACCTGCCATTGCTAAGATCTCGAGCTTCTGGTATTCCTTTATTTGATTATGAGACCGAAGATATATAACTTCATCCGGTCTAGCAAGAGTGTGACTATTATCATCGCTGAAACTGCTGACATACCAAATGGAGCGCTCTCTATCAAGCTTCACAGTTAGATGGGCCTCGCAACAGCACCGAGTCTCCGCTCTCAGCCTGCGCTTCTTCCCTTCCATGGTACAAAACTTGGCCTGTTGTTTCCCAGCCCTTGAACAGAGAAACCTCCTCAAGCGCCTACGTGCGTTGATACCCTTTGCATATTTCAAGTTGTCCTTCCTAATGCTGAAGCCACGCTTTTTCGCATAGTCGTTATAGAAATCATATGCCTCCTCGTCTGTCCTGAACGTCGTGGACATCACCGTCCAATACCTGTCCAGTGACTCTTGCTGGTATTCATCATACCCAGTATCAAAATTGCACTCATCACCATCGGCATCATCATCGTTTTCGCACGCGCCACGAACCTCTCCCTGAAAAAAATACAAACAACCTTATATGTCAGTAAGTAGTTTTATAAGGACTATCATATGTATTCAGTTTGCACTACTTACTTTGCTCGAGCTGTCATTATAAGATGCATCGATATCGTTTTGGTCATTGGCATCATCGAAAAAATTCCACTCATAGTACCCTTCCACTTCCATCTGCGCAAATTTTAAATATGATACGTAAGATTTGATGCTTTTTCATGTCACTTTAAAATAACCTGCATACTTCTAAACCTACATGGCTTCCCCTTTCAGCATATGAATCATCTAGATCCATATCCTCATTGTCATCATCCCCTCCTACCTGTGCAAAGTCAAACATGTTATTGTCATCGCGGATGCTTGTATTTAATATGCTTGACAACATGCAGACCACTTACATTGCCACTGTAAGACTCATCCAAACTCATATAATTTCGCCATCATGTTCGTCTTCATCCAGTGACAATGATCCGTCTTCGCTACCGCCATCATCACCGTCATATCCTATTTCAGCCTCCATCTATACACGTTCATATATAATCAAAGATTCATTCAAACATCACGTAACATGGTCGCAATTAAAATCCGTTTTTAAAACACTATGCCAGCGGCTCGCATACCTCGTTGCCTTCGTCAGACATGACAATAGTGTTGGGATTCGCCGGAGGCTCGAGGGCGAACAGCAGCTGACGGCGGCGGAGGCGTCTGCCCGACTGACGCGGTTGTCGGCCTCTAGTCACGCACAACGCGAGGGCGAACAGCACGCCGAGCTGACGATGGCGGCGCCGTCTGCCCCACCTAGGCGGTTGTCGGCTTCTAGTAGCGCACAACGCGTAGGTTTTTTTTTTTCCG
>NC_057811.1:46386528-46390417 GCF_018294505.1 Triticum aestivum | reverse complement strand
CTACATGTACGACGCCTGCTGTGCGTGCTGTACGATCAGACTATGATGAGTGATCCGATGGTGCCCTACAATTTGCTCCAATGCTTGAATGGTTTGATCAGTAGTATGGGGCGGCGAAAATAGGATGGAAAACATCGTATTTATAGCATCATTCGGTTTGACCGCTGAGATTGGTTTACTCTGCAGGTATCAAGAGTTGCATTCTGGTGGTGTCTCAGAAGTAGAAATTTCTTGTTGAGTGCAGGTGTTCTTCTATTTTCGTATGCTCCGCGCCGAAATGGACCTTCTATGTAGGGTGCACCGGAGAACTGTGAAGTCAACTAGTAGGATTTAATCGCTTGATTCACGAACTACTGTGTCCATCATCTAATTTGTGTAAACAATTAGCCAACTCGCATGAAGACACCGTGGTTTGCTTCAGTTATTTGGTACTTTGTGGTTCGTTTGCTCCATGCTTGCACGTTGTGGCCACTAGCCCACATGTCAATGATCTTGCTTGTAGTTTTTGTGTGCGCGTGTTAAGCTCTCTGATCACTGTTATCCGTTTTACATTAAAAAAAAACAGCGAGAAGATTCGTGTATGCATTTGTTTTGAACTCTTGTCTATTGCCGGTTGACGAATGTCGAGTGACTTGCAACTGCCTGCTTGGTGCATAGCTGGGGACTTTTGCTCTGCTGGACCTGAAACTCATTCCTTTTTCTTTATTTTTGAGATTTCTGCTCTTTTCCTTGCTTCCTCCACCATGGTCTTGGTTAATTCGGCGCTTACCGATCAGATTCTGCATCGCAAGGGACTTAGACAAGGGGACCCCCTATCCCCCTTCTTTTTGTCTTGGTGGTTGATTGTCTTGGTAGATTGATGGATACAGCACAAGCTGATGGTGTCCTAGCCCCTCTTGGTACACAGACTGTTAGACACCGGGCTTCCATTTATGCCGAGGATGTGATTATCTTCAGCAAACCGCTACTCTCTGAGATTAATGCCGTCTCTCAAATTCTGAACCTCTTTGGCAATGCCACTAGTCTGAAGACTAATATGGTGAAGAGCAAAATCATTCTCATCCAGTGTGATCACACTGACCTCTCGGACATTCAGACTGCCCTGGGATGTCACCCTCGTATTTACCTTGGGATGCCGCTGTCTGAGAGGAGGCTCAAATGGCAAGATCTGCAGCTTCTCATTGAAAAAATTATGAAGAAAATTGCTGGGTGGAAGGCTCGGTGGATTTCTACTCCTGGGCGTGTCACTCTTGTAAGATTTGTGCTCTCCGCCATGCCCATCTTCCAGTTGCTGGTAGTGGAACAACCCAATTGGGTTTTCAAGAAGATTGATAAATTGCGAAGGACTTTCTTATGGGCTGGTTCAGACTCGGTCAGTGGAGGAAAATGTTTAGTGAAGTGGTCGCTGGTTTGCTCTCCCCTGAAACTTGGTGGTCTGGGAATTCATGACTTATACAGACAAAGCAAGGCTTTGAAGGTCAGATGACTTTGGCAGAATGTTTCGTGTCCTGACAAACCTTGGCATGGGCTACCCCTACCTATTGACAAGGAGGTCAAGAATCTTTTCTGTGCATTTACGTCCTTGGAGATCGGCAGCGGTACTCGCATATCTTTTTGGCATGATCTCTGCCTTGATGGGATCTCTCCTTCATCGGCTTATCCCAAACTTTTCAATCATAGTAAAAGGAGGAACATCACTCTTTCTCAGGGTATAAACAACAGATTTTGGGTCACTTTGATTAAGCCAAACCCATGCGTCGAAGTGCTTGCTGAGTATTTGGACTTTTGGCAACGTGCTGACCGGGTGGTGCTCTCCCAAGCCGATGGCAAAATCAGTTGGAAATGGACCTCCAACAAGATTTACTCTGCTAATTCTGCATACCATTGCCAGTTCATTGGTCGGATTCCCACCCCTCTCTCACAACTTATTTGGAAGATCAAGATATCACAAAAGGTGAAGTTCTTTGTGTGGCTTGCCATTCAAAGTAAATGCCTAACTGCCGATAACCTCACAAAAAGAAATTGGCCACACAACCATGTCTGTCCACTGAGCTGCATGGGTCTGGAGTCTGCTATTCACCTTTTTGAACTTGCCCGTTCACTGCTGTTATATGGAGTTTCTTTCTGACCAAATTCAGATATCGATTTGACCTCCGACCAAGCTATGATACTAACTCTTTGATCCAATGGTGGCTTCACTCTCTCGACAATATTCCTTTGCATAGACAGAAAGCATTCTCATCTCTTTGCATGATCATCTGGTGGCAGGATTTTCAATGGGAAAACAACAAATTCATGGGAAACACTTGGTTTCGGCCTTTCAGGCCGGTGTCAATAGCGTGAAGTGGCTGGCACAGTATTTCCCGGATGGATTAAACCTCGCGTACCAAATGGACCGAAGAGGATTGCAGCGGGTTCTGGGCCACGCGTCGAAAATCCACTCAAAACCCCTCCAAACCTCTTGTGCCAAACGAGGCCTAATTAATGAATGATCTGGCTGTATTTCGTCAAATATAAAATTGCGGTGACTGAAGAATTCAGTGTGGCGTTTTATTTTCCTCTCGAATTAAAGGATTCGTTGAGACGGCTAACACATTGAAACCTTTTTTAAGAAGCCTTCATACTCCCTCCGTTTTTAAATATAAGTTTTTTTAGACATTTTAAATGGACTACAACATATGAATGTATGTAGACATATTTTGGAGTGTAGATTCACTCATTTTGCTCCGTACGTAGTCACTTGTTGAAATCTCTAGAAAAACATATATTTAGGAACGGAGGAAGTAGATCGTAGCATGGGTTTCACTAGTACAAAAAGGGGCTTTTGTCCCGGTTGGTAAGGGCCTTTAGTCCCGGTTTTTGAACCGGGACTAAAGGGTCGTTACTAATGCCTCCCCCCTTTAGTCCCGGTTCTTACATGAACCGGGACTAAAGGCCGCGGCCACGTGGAGCTCCACCTTTAGTCCCGGTTGGTTAACACCAACCGGGACTAAAGGAAATTTTATGATTTTTTTTTAAAAAATTTTTGAACTTTTTTTTGATTTTCAAATTTCTGAAATATTTTAACCTCTAATCACCACCCCTCATCACTGCTCAATTTATCCTCTAATCTCTAATCACCCCTCATCATTCCAAATCATCTAACTTTCCGGACGGTCACCCATCCTCTCACTACTCCAGCCTGAGCACGCTTAACTTCCGGGTTCTGTTCTCCCTCGTTTCCAAGTCTGCACTTGATGTTTTCCTGAAAATAGTAAGATGTCAATCCTATTAACCCTCAGGAATTTAGCTTGAGCATGAAGTGACACATTTCACTGTTTGAGTTTGAAACTATTGTTTTAAAAAACAATAATTATTTAGTAACACTAATATTTCTTGAATAATTAGTTTGACCACAGTTTGACCAGATTTGACCAAAATTCAAAAAAACTGAAATAATTATTTAGTAACACTAATATTCTAGAATAATTAGTTTGACCATTGTTTGACCACAGTTTGACCAGATTTGACCACATATTTTCAAAAAAAATTGAAACTAATTTTTTTTCTGTTACTAGTGGCGCACCTAGCAAATGGTGCGCCACTAGTAAGTTTGAAATTTTTTCGATTTTTTTCCACTCTAGATCTTAAAAGCCCTGTATCTTTTTTTCTGTTAGGTTTTTGAGGATTTTGAAAATGTTTAACGGGGATCCCCCAGTAAAATTCGGATGTAACTTTTCGAGTAGATGATTTTTCATATAAAAAACTTTTTAATCCGAGTTCGTATGCAAAAGTTACGCCCATTTTACAAATCCAGAGAGATTTTGCAAATAAAGTCGAAATTCATATTTGTAAATTTTCCCAACAACTAGACCACATATCACATGGGAAACTTATTTTTTTTTTTACA
>NC_057811.1:46373325-46386331 GCF_018294505.1 Triticum aestivum | reverse complement strand
GCCTCAAAGCCCATTAGTACCAGTTGGTGGCACCAACCGGGACTAAAGGTCCACCAACCGGGACTAAAGGTCTAACCTTTAGTCCCGGTTGGTGCCACCAACTGGTACTAATGGGCATCGCACCCTTTAGTCCCGGTTCGTGGCACCAACCGGGACTAAAGGGCCCAGGTGAACCGGGACTAATGCCTTAGCCGCACGAACTGGGACCAATGCTCACATTAGTCCCGGTTCGTGACTGAACTGGGACTAATGTGAACATTGCCCCGTGACCAAAGCCCTGTTTTCTACTAGTGTTTGCCTATGCTCATCGATAATCGCCTTTACTCTGAGATGGTAGTCAAGCTTTTACGCATGCAAAACATTAAACCCATTGTCAACCAGCTAATCTGACAGATATGATATTATTATTTTTCTTCACAAGTAGTGGTAAGATATATTTTAAACCCTGTCAAACTGATATATTGTAAACAGTAATTTTTAGTTAGTTTGTGCTTGATTTGCTGGATGGTCCCCTTTTTTTACCTTTTTATAACATAGTATAAACGCGAGCGCTCATATACACGCGCATACACCCACCTCTATGAACGCACACACACAAACCCTACCCCTATGAACACCTCCGAAAGACCGGACGGGAACGTCTCCACCCACTGAATGCGCATCGCGGAAATCCTGAAATAAATCCAGGAATAAATGCGAGCACCAGGATTTGTGTTAGAAGGGAGAGAGAGGGATCGTTGCGGAATATGATGGATGTATTATTGAGCGTCGAGGGCGAGTATATATTGAGTACAAGACTTGAAGGGCAAGACGCCTCTCCTAGAGATAAGGTAGAAGATGAATTACAAATCCTAGACTACCAAATACATGTATCCCAAATATAACTCTAAGACCCCCCGCAGTCGTAGCGGTAGCGTTGTACACAATAGGAGCGTCGCGGACGGTCAGACTCGAGAGAATAGCAGCCGACGGGCTGACATCCCCCCGCATTCGTCGCGGTAGCGTTGTGGACGGTGTCGCGTCACGGACGCGTTGACTGTAGAGCAAGCCAACGAGTTGCTGAAGCGGATGATAACCCTTTCTGCTGATGTTGAGGTAGCCGAGAGCGTAGGGTGGTGTAGCCGTGGTCGAGGTAGTCGTGCGAAGAACGCCGTGGTCAATGTCAAGTCAGGGGTAGCCGGTGTCGAGGGAGTCGCCGTGGAGCTGCAGGTGCAAGGAGGCACCGTGTTTGTCATGGGCGCAGTGGTGTCGAGGTAGTGGTGCGCCGGAAGGATGATGGTGTTGCTGAAGCATCGCACCGGGTGTGCCAAACCCGGAGACACGTCGTAGACGAAGGCAAGCGTTGGTGTTGGCAGCACCGGGCATGCGAAGACGGACGAAGACGAAGTTGACGAAGCACCGCACCAGGCTTGCCAGGCCCGGGGACACGTCGTGGACGAATGCACGCATCGGTGTTGCCAGCACCGGGCATGCGTAGAAGAGGGACCTGCACGAGATGTATGCCACGTCGAGGAGTCGGAGGGGCCAGGCAGAGAAAGAGATTCAACGACGGTTGCGGTGCCAATCGGCGTGGGTCCAATGTAGCACGCGGTTGTCGGAGTAGATGAAGTGGTCGGGGTAGATGATGACAGCGATGCTGGCGACGAACTGGTGTTGAACGAAGACGAAGGAGGTGGACGGGCGGTGGCGGCTACGGGGGTAGCGGTGGCGTCGGCCGAAGAAGAGCAGCGGCGGTGGCTACGGGGGTAGCGGCGGCGGTGGCCGAAGAAGAGCAGTGGCGGCGGCTACGTGGGTAGCGGCGGCGTTGGCCGAAGAAGAGCAGCAGCGGCGGCATCGGCTTGGTTGGGAGCACGGCGGCGGTGCTCGAAGTGGGCGAGCAACCCGACAGCATGACGATGACCGGCGCGGACAGTGGCGTTCCCGCGCCGAGGGAGGCGGCGTGGTGCATACCACGGGAAGTCGATGCGCGGGGACGACAGAGTGGACCACGGGCCCCGACGCCACGGCCCGAAGGGGCGACGCGGCGGCCGCACGCGGGTAGGGGAGACGGCGAGTGAGGGAGTCCTGGATTAGGGGGTCCCGGGGTGTCCGAGCTATGTGACGTGGGCCGGACTGATGGGCCGTGAAGATACAAGATGGAAGGCTTTCCCCTGTGTCTGGATGGGACTCTCCTTTGCGTGGATGGCAAGCTTGGCGTTCAGATATGAAGATTCCTTTCTATGTAAACCGACTCTATACAACCCTAGGCCCCTCTGGTGTCTATATAAACCGAGGGTTTAGTCCATAGAGGGAATCATAATCATACATGCTAGACATCTAGGGTTTAGCCATTAAGATCTCGAGGTAGATCAACTCTTGTAACCCCTATACTCATCAAAGTCAATCAAGCAGGAAGTAGGGTATTACCTCCATCGAGAGGGCCCGAACCTGGGTAAACACCATGTCCCCTGCCTCATGTTACCCTCGATCCTTAGACGTACAGTTCGGGACCCCCTACCCGAGATCTGTCGGTTTTGACACCGACATTGGTGCTTTCATTGAGAGTTCCACTGTGCCTTCGTCGAAAGGCTTGATGGCTCCATCGATCTCCACAACAATGCTGCCGTGAAGGAGATTTTTTTTCCCCGGCCAGATCTTTTTATTCGGCGGCTTCACACTGCGTGCCAACTCGGTTGGCCACCTAGAGCAGATCGACAGCTACGCCCCTGGTCACCAGATCAGTTTTGGAAATCTGAACTATGTCGCGGCCCCAACCACCGCTCCGGCCTTAGATCCGGAGCGCGTCACCAGGTCCGAACACGGGAGTCTAGAGCCCGCCGGACTCTCTGGGGCTATAGAGCGCAGCACTGGAGAACCGGAGAGAATAGTGTCACCGGCAGCAAAACCGGACTCTTCTCCGGACACTAGCTCCGAACCCTTGAAGTCCGCGTCACGCAAGCTCGGCCAGGGAACTTCTATCCCTGTCCAAACCTCGCTCTTAAACGAGGCTTTGGACTTAATGCGATCCCTCACCATCGCAGAGGAACCGCTTCCGAATTGCGCCCAGCCCGGACTAGGGACTGAAAATAGGGAATTTTACTTCCCACCCACCACCCACTTCATAGCCACTGTCGAGGATCTAACCGACATGCTCGATTACGCCTCCGAAGACATCGACGGTATGGACGACGATGTCGGAGAGGAGCAGGCCCAAAACCCACCGTTCACCGGACGCTGGACAGATACTTCCTCATACGACGTATACATGGTGGACACATCTAACGAAGGCGACGGTGATGATGAGAAGGACCCAGTCGAGGACAAACCTCCTGAGATACCGCCAAAGCGTCAACGTCTGCGACGTCGCTCTAAATCGCGTCGCGGAAAAGGTAGCAATACCGGCACCGGAGACAATGACACTCTGGAGAATGCCGAAGACCAAGAAGACCCCATCGAACCAACATCCGAACTAGATGATCGGGAGGACGGGCATGTTGACCCTGACGAGCAAGCAGGGAACGAAGACTCAGTGGATAGCAACTATCTACCACTCTCCGAGGACGACGTGTGCCCCGGCAATGAAGATTTTATCGTGCCAGAGGAACCCCTCGAACAAGAGAGCTTTAAGCGCCGGCAAATAGCCACTGCAAGAAGCCTAAAAAAGCAGCAGCAACAACTCCAAGCTGAACAGGATCTGCTCAATGACAGATGTACTAACCTCCTGGTAGTCGAGGAATACGGCCTCAAACGCCGAGCAGAGAGCTACCCGAAGCGTAAGTTGCTAGCCAATTCATTGATGAAGCACTGGAGCCCATACCTGCTACCTCTTGAGCACTGCGTTGGTTTTCCCTTGAAGAGGAAAGGGTGATGCAGCAAAGTAGCGTAAGTATTTCCCTCAGTTTTTGAGAACCAAGGTATCAATCCAGTAGGAGGCCACGCACGAGTCCCTCGCACCTACACAAAGAAATAAATCCTCGCAACCAACGTGATAAAGGGGTTGTCAATCCCTTCACGGTCACTTACGAGAGTGAGATCTGATAGATATGATAAGATAATATTTTTGGTATTTTTGTGATAAAGATGCAAAGTAAATAAAGCAAAAATAAAGACGGCGCCAGAAATAGCTAAGTGTTGGAAGATAAATATGATGAAAAATAGACCCCGGGTCCATAGGTTTCACTAGTGGCTTCTCTCGAGAGCATAAGTATTACGGTGGGTGAACAAATTAATGTTGAGCAATTGAAAAAATTGAGCATAGTTATGAGAATATCTAGGTATGATCATGTATATAGGCATCACGTCCGAGACAAGTAGACCGACTCCTGCCTGCATCTACTACTATTACTCCACACATCGACCGCTATCCAGCATGCATCTAGAGTATTAAGTTCAAAAGAATAGAGTAACGCTTTAAGCAAGATAACATGATGTAGAGGGATCAACTCTTGCAATATGATATAAACCCCATCTTGTTATCCTCGATGGCAACAATAGTATACGTGCCTTGTTGCCCCTTCTGTCACTGGGAAAGGACACCGCAAGATTGAACCCAAAGCTAAGCACTTCTCCCATTGCAAGAAAGATCAATCTAGTAGGCCAAACCAAACCGATAATTCGAAGAGACTTGCAAAGATAACCAATCATACATAAAAGAATTCAGAGAAGATTCAAATATTGTTCGTAGATAAACTTGATCATAAACCCACAATTCATCGGTCTCAACAAACACACCGCAAAAGAAGATTACATCGCAGAGATCTCCACGAGAGAGGGGGAGAACATTGTATTGAGATCCAAAAAGAGAGAAGAAGCCATCTAGCTAATAACTATGGACCCGAAGGTTTGAGGTAAACTACTCACACATCATCGGAGAGGCTATGGTGTTGATGTAGAAGCCCTCCGTGATCGATGCCCCCTCCGGCGGAGCTCCGGAAAAGGCCCCAAGATGGGATCTCACGGGTACAGAAGGTTGCGGCGGTGGAATTAGGTTTTTGGCTCCGTATCTGGTAGTTTGGGGTACGTAGGTATATATAGGAGGAAGAAGTACGTCGGTGGAGCAACGTGGGGCCCACATGGGTGGAGGGCGTGCCTGGGGGGGGAGGCGCGCCCCCTACCTTGTGGCTTCCTGGTTGATGTCTTGACGTAGGGTCCAAGTCCCCTGGATCACGTTCGTTCCGAAAATCACGTTCCTGAAGGTTTCATTCCGTGTGGACTCCGTTTGATATTCTTTTTCTGCGAAACTCTGAAATAGGCAAAAAACAACAATTCTGGGTTGCGCCTCCGGTTAATAGGTTAGTCCCAAAAATAATATAAAAGTGTATAATAAAGCCCAATAATGTCCAAAACAGAATATAATATAGCATGGAACAATCAAAAATTATAGATACGTTGGAGACGTATCAAGCATCCCCAAGCTTAATTCCTGCTCGTCCTCGAGTAGGTAAATGATAAAAAAAGAATTTTTGATGTGGAATGCTACTTGGCATAATTTCAATGTAATTCTTCTTAATTGTGGTATGAATATTCAGATCCAAAAGATTCAACATAAAAGTTCAATATTGACATAAAATAAATAATACTTCAAGCATACTAACTAAGAAATTATGTCCTCTCAAAATAACATGGCCAAAGAAAGTTCATCCCTACAAAATCATATAGTTTAGTCATGCTCCATTTTCTTCACACAAGAATGCTCTCATCATGCACAACCCCGATGACAAGCCAAGCAATTGTTTCATACTTTAGTAATCTCAAACTTTTTCAACTTTCACGCAATACATGAGCGTGAGCCATGGATATAGCACTATGGGTGGAATAGAATATAATGATGGGGGTTATGTGGAGAAGACAAAAAGGGAGAAATTCTCACATCAACGAGGCTAATCAATGAGCTATGGAGATGCCCATCGATTGATGCTAATGCAAGGAGTAGGGATTGCCATGCAACGGATGCACTAGAGCTATAAATATATGAAAGCTCAACAAAAGAAACTAAGTGGGTGTGCATCCAACTTGCTTGCTCACGAAGACCTAGGGCATTTGAGGAAGCCCATTGTTGGAATATACAAGCCAAGTTCTATAATGAAAAATTCGCACTAGTATATGAAAGTGACAAAACAAGAGACTCTCTATCATGAAGACTATGGTGCTACTTTGAAGCACAAGTGTGGTAAAAAAGGATAGTAACATTGTCCCTTATCTCTTTTTCTCTCATTTTTTTGGGCCTTCTTCTTTTTTATGGCCTTTCTCTTTTTTTTCCTTACTTGTGACAATGCTCTAAAAAATGATGATCATCACACTTCTATTTATTTACAACTCAATGATTACAACTCGATAGTAGAACAAAGTATGACTCTATATGAATGCCTCCGGCGGTGTACCGGGATGTGCAATGAACCAAGAGTGACATGTATAAAATAATTATAAATGGTGGCTTTGCCACAAATACTATGTCAACTACATGATCATGCTAAGCAATATGACAATGATGAACGTGTCATGATAAACGGAATGGTGGAAAGTTGCATGGCAATATATCTCGGAATGGCTATGGAAATGCCATAATAGGTAGGTATGGTGGCTGTTTTGAGGAAGATATAAGGAGGTTTATGTGTGAAAGAGCATATCATATCACGGGGTTTGGATGCACCAGCGAAGTTTACACCAACTCTCAATGTGAGAAAGGGCAATGCACGGTACCGAAGAGGCCAGCAATGATGGAAAGGTGAGAGTTTGTATAATCCATGGACTCAACATTAGTCATAAAGAACTCACATACTTATTGCAAAAACCTACAAGTCATCAAAAACCAAGCACTACGCGCATGCTCCTAGGGGGATAGATTGCTAGGAAAAGACCATCGCTCGTCCCCGACCGCCACTCATAAGGAGGACAATCAAAGAACACCTCATGTTTCAAATTTGTTACATAACGTTTACCATACGTGCATGCTACGGGACTTGCAAACTTCAACACAAGTGTTTCTCGAATTCACAACTACTCAACTAGCACAACTTTGATATCACTACCTCCGTATCTCAAAACAATCATCAAGCATCAAACTTCTCTTAGTATTCAACACACTCATAAGAAAGTTTTTACTAATCTTGAATACCTAGCATATTAGGATTAAGCAAATTACCATGATGTTCAAGACTCTCAAAATAATCTAAGTGAAGCATGATAGAATAATAGTTTCTATAAAACAAAACCACCACCGTGCTCTAAAAGATATAAGTGAAGTACTAGAGCAAAAACTATATAACTCAAAAGATATAAGTGAAGCACATAGAGTATTCTAATAATTTCCGAATCATGTGTGTTCTCTCTCAAAAGGTGTGTACAGCAAAGATGATTGTGGTAAACTAAAAAGCAAAGACTCAAATCATACAAGACGCTCTAAGCAAAACACATATCATGTGGTGAATAAAAATATAGCTCCAAGTAAAGTTACCGATGGAAGTAGACGAAAGAGGGGATGCCTTCCGGGGCATCCCCCAGCTTTGGCTTTTAGGTGTCCTTAGATTATGTTGGGGGTGCCATGGGCATCCCCAAGCTTAGGCTCTTGCCACTCTTTGTTCCATAATCCATCAAATCCTTCACCCAAAACTTGCAAACTTCACAACACAAAACTTAACAGAAAATCTCGTGAGCTCCGTTAGCGAAAGAAAACAAAACACCACTTCAAGGTACTGTAATGAACTCATTCTTTATTTATATTGGTGTTAAACCTACTGTATTCCAACTTCTCTATGGTTTATAAACTATTTTACTAGCCATAGATTCATCAAAATAAGCAAACAACACACAAAAACAGAATCTGTCAAAAACAGAACAGTCTGTAGTAATCTGTAACTAACGCAAACTTCAGGACCTCAAAAAATTCAGACAAAATAGGACGACCTAGAAAATTTGTTCATTGATCAGCAGCAATTGGAATCAATATTTTATCACGTTCTGGTGATTTTTAACAATTATTTTCGTGAGCAGAAAGTTTCTGGAATTTTCTGCAAGATCAAGTAACTATCATCCAAGAAGATCCTATAGGTTTAACTTGGCACATACACTAATTGGAACATAAAAAAAAGTCTAACCAGAGGCTAGATCAAATATTTATTCCTAAACAGAAGCAAAAAGCAAAAAAAAAATAAATTGGGTTGCCTCCCAACAAGCGCTATCGTTTAATGCCCCTAGCTAGGCATAAAATCAAGGATAGATCTAGGTATTGCCATCTTTGGTAGGCAATCCATAAGTGGCTCTCATAATAGATTCATAAGGTAATTTTATTTTCTTTCTAGGGAAGTGTTCTATGCCTTTCTTTAACGGAAATTGGAATCTAATATTCCCTTCCTTCATATCAATAATTGCACCAATTGTTCTAAGGAAAGGTCTACCAAGAATAATAGGACATGAAGGATTGCAATCTATATCAAGAACAATAAAATCTACGGGCACATAATTTTCTATTTGCAAAAATAAGAACATCATTAATTCTTCCCATAGGTTTCTTAATAGTGGAATCCGCAAGGTGCAAGTTTAGAGAGCAATCATCAAATTCACGGAAACCTGGTAAATCACATAAAGTTTTTGGAATTGTGGAAACACTAGCACCCAAATCACACAAAGCATAGCATTCATGATCTCTAATTTTAATTTGAATAGTAGGTTCCCACTCATCATAAAGTTTTCCAGGGATGGAAACTTCCAACTCAACTTTTTCTTCATAAGATTGCATCAAAGCATCAACAATATGTTTAGTAAAAGCCTTATTTTGACTATAAGCATGAGGAGAATTTAGCACGGATTGCAACAAGGAAATACAATCAATCAAAGATCAATTATCATAATTAAATTACTTGAAATCCAAAATAGTGGGTTCATTAATATCTAGAGTTTTGATCTCTTCAATCCCACTTTTACCAATTTTTGCATCAAGATCTAAAAACTCTGAATTTTTGGAACGCCTTCTAGGTAAAGGTGGATCATATTCAGTCCCATCATTATGAAGATTCATATTGCAAAACAAAGATTTAATAGGGGACACATCAATAACTTTTAGATCTTCATCTTTATTTTCATAGAAACTAGAAGAACACGCTTTCACAAAACAATCGTTCTTAGCACGCATCCTAGCGGTTCTTTCTTTGCACTCATCAATGGAAATTCTCATGGCTTTGAGGGACTCATTGATATCATGCTTAGGAGGAATAGATCTAAGCTTCAAAGAATCAACATCAAGAGAAATTCTATCAACGTTCCTAGCCAATTCATCAACTTTAAGCAATTTTTCTTCAAGCAAAGCATTGAAATTCTTTTGCGAATTCATTAATTCCTTAACACTAGTCTCAAATTCAGAAGTCATCTTATTAAAATTTCCATAAGAATTGTTGTAGGAATTACCATAATTATTAGAGGAATTACTAGGGTACGACCTAGGATTAAAGTTTCCTCTATACGCGTTGTTAGCAAAATTATTCCTACCAACAAAATTCACATCCATAGATTCATTATTATTCTCAATCAAAGTAGACAAAGGCATATCATTAGGATCAGAAGAAACACTTTTATTAGCAAATAATTTCATAAGTTCATCCATCTTCCCACTCAAAACATTAATTTCTTCTATCGCATGCACCTTTTTATTAGTAGATCTTTCAGTGTGCCATTGAGAATAATTAACCATAATATTATCTAGGAGTTTAGTAGCTTCTCCTAAGTGATCTCCATAAAAGTGCCTCCCGCGGCCGAATCTAAAAGATTTCTAGAAGCAAAATTCAATCCGGCATAAAATTTTTGTATAATCATCCACAAATTCAAACCATGAGTGGGGCAATTACGTATCATTAATTTCATCCTCTCCCAAGCTTGTGCAACATGTTCATGATCAAGTTGCTTAAAATTCATGATATCGTTTCTAAGAGAGATGATCTTAGCGGGAGGAAAATACTTAGAGATAAAAGCATCTTTGCACTTATTCCAAGAATCAATACTATTTTTGGGCAAAGACGAAAACCAAGCTTTAGCACGATCTCTAAGAGAAAAAGGAAGTAGCTTCAATTTAACAATATCATTATCCACATCTTTCTTATTTTGCATATCACACAAATCAACGAAGCTATTTAGATGGGTAGCGGCATCTTCACTAGGAAGGCCGGAGAATTGATCTTTCATGACAAGATTCAACAAAGCAGCATTGATTTCACAAGATTCAGTATCGGTAAGAGGAGCAATCGGAGTGCTAAGGAAATCATTGTTGTTGGTATTGGTGAAGTCACACAATTTAGTATTGTCTTGAGCCATCATGACAAGCAAGCAATCCAACACACGAGCAAACAAGAGACGGGCAAAAAGAGGCAAACGGAAAAGAGAGGGCGAGTAAAACGGCAAGGGTGAAGTGGGGGAGAGGAGAACGAGAGGCAAATGGCAAATAATGTAATGCGGGAGATAAGGGTTTGTGATGGGTACTTGGTATGTTGACTTTTGCGTAGACTCCCCGGCAACGGCGCCAGAAATCCTTCTTGCTACCTCTTGAGCACTGCGTTGGTTTTCCCTTGAAGAGGAAAGGGTGATGCAGCAAAGTAGCGTAAGTATTTCCCTCAATTTTTGAGAACCAAGGTATCAATCCAGTAGGAGGCCACGCACGAGTCCCTCGCACCTACAAAAACAAATAAATCCTCGCAACCAACGCGATAAAGGGGTTGTCAATCCCTTCACGGTCACTTATGAGAGTGAGATATGATAGATATGATAAGATAATCTTTTTGGTATTTTTGTGATAAAGATGCAAAGTAAAAAGAGCAAAATAAAGACGGCACCAGAAATAGCTAAGTGTTGGAAGATTAATATGATGGAAAATAGACCCGGGGGCCATAGTTTCACTAGTGGCTTCTCTCAAGAGCGTAAGTTTTACGGTGGGTGAACAAATTACTTTTGAGCAATAGATAGAATTGAGCATAGTTATGAGAATATCTAGGTGTGATCATGTATATAGGCATCATGTCCGAGACAAGTAGACCGAATCCTGCCTGCATCTACTACTATTACTCCACACATCGACCGCTATCCAGCATGCATCTAGAGTGTTATGTTCAAAAGAACAGAGCAAGATGACATGATGTAGAGGGATAAACTCATGCAATATGATATAAACCCCATCTTGTTATCCTCGATGGCAACAATACTATACGTGCCTTGCTGCCCCTACTGTCACTGGGAAAGGACACCGCAAGATTGAACCCAAAGCTAAGCACTTCTCCCATTGCAATAATGATCAATCTAGTAGGCCAAACCAAACTGATAATTCGAAGAGACTTGCAAAGATAACCAATCATACATAAAAGAATTTAGAGAAGATTCAAATATTGTTCATAGATAAACTTGATCATAAACCCACAATTCATCGGTCTCAACAAACACACCGCAAAAGAAGATTACATCGAATAGATCTCCACGAGAGAGGGGGAGAACATTGTATTAAGATCCAAAAAGAGAGAAGAAGCCATCTAGCTAATAACTATGGACCCGAAGGTCTGAGGTAAACTACTAACACATTATCGGAGAGGCTATGGTGTTGATGTAGAAGCCCTCCGTGATCGATGCACCCTCCGGTGGAGCTTCGGAAAAGTCCCCAAGATGGGATCTCACGGGTATAGAAGATTGCGGTGGTGGAATTAGGTTTTTGGCTCCGTATCTGGTAGTTTGGGGCACATATGTATTATAGGAGGAAGAAGTCCGTCGGTGGAGCAACGTGGGGCCCACGAGGGTGGAGGGCGCGCCTGGGGGGTAGGCGCGCCCCCTACCTCGTGGCTTCCTGGTTGATGTCTTGACGTAGGGTCCAAGTCCTCTGGATCACATTCATTCCGAAAATCATGTTCCCGAAGGTTTCATTCCGTTTGGACTCCATTTGATATTCTTTTTTCTGCGAAACTCTGAAATAGGCAAAAAACACCAATTCTGGGCTGGGCCTCCGGTTATTAGGTTAGTCCCAAAAATAATATAAAAGTGTATAATAAAGCCCAATAATGTCCAAAACAGAATATAATATAGCATGGAACAATCAAAAATTATAGATACGTTGGAGACGTATCAATACCACCCGCGCGTAACGCGGCTGACAAACCTGACCGACCACCACGTGGCCAGGACAGAACGACAACTCTAGCTGAACACCAGCCCACACTACCTCGCCATAAAAGCAGAGAAACAACAGCACGGGGATACACATATGACCTACAAAAGGACCTGGAAAACAGAGCAGGTCAAACTAGATCAATCTACGGATCGCGGGGGCGTGCCCCGGCGCGAGAAGACGACTATCAAGACTGGCGCGACAAGCATAATCACGCCCGGGCCGAAAACTGCATACGGACTTCATCCGAACTACGTCGTGACATGGCCCGATAGAGAGGCGCCGCACACCCCCTATGCTTCATCTATGAAAATTGGGCCGAAAACCACATGCGAACTTCATCCGAACTACGATAATGGAGCACCAGTTCCCAGAAGGGTTTAAACCCATCAACATTGAATCATACGACAGCACAACAGATCCCGTAGTATGGATTGAAGATTTTCTTCTCCACATTCACATGGCTCGCGGGGACGATCTACACGCCATGAAATACCTTCCCCTAAAACTTAAGGGACCAGCTCGGCACTGGTTAAATAGCCTCCTAGAAAACTCTATTTGAAGCTGGGAAGACTTGGAAGATGCCTTTAGAGCCAACTTTCAAGGCACTTATGAAAAATAAAGCGCTGGCACTTTCATTATACACAACAAACAAACAACGACAAACGAGGCGAAAGATAAAGCGCTGGTACGAAAATTATGACAAATTAATCAAACAACGACAAACTTAGATGAGACATCGTTTAATAAATTGTGAATTTAAAATATACTTATGACACATAAAAATCATGGATTTTATGACCAAAAAGAAAACAAAAGAAAAAATAAACAAGAGTGAGTATAGATAGCAGCGAACAGGAAATACTTGAAAAAATGCCCCTGACTCATCTAATTCACCCC
>NC_057811.1:46364601-46373057 GCF_018294505.1 Triticum aestivum | reverse complement strand
GAATCAAACACACGAAGAGGACCACTATCCACGTGGACATAGAAAAAAAATAGCTGCCGATCCAGAGACCCAGACACAAACAAAAAGACCAGTCCCACATGCACACCTAACACAACCAATAAGATGCACGCGCACACAAACATTGGAAGTAAGTCACGTGCAGCGGACGATCACGAAAAATGCATGAAAATTACAACTTTAGATCGCATGGTGAGAAACTCAAATGTGAGATAAATATATCTCATCTTGATGTGACTTAGTAAATCTGAAAAAAAAATCATGAATTTTAAACAAAAATGAGAAAGAGAAAATAAAATAATAAACAACAAAGGAAACGAAAAAGGAAAAACAAAAAGTAAAAAAACAGAAAAAAAGAATAGAAACTGAAGCAGGCAAGCGCCAACAGCTGTTAGACCCCTCTTTTATGAGTCCAGCACCAGATTAATCTAGCCGGTTTCTCCTTTGTACCCGTAGACAGATGAGAAATATAAAATACACAAGAAACAGACCCAAACATGTATAGGGACCATGGGCCAAATAAAAAACAAAGATGAATGCGGCAAAGGAAACAAAACGAAGACGATGCGGGATGCAACCAGCGATGTAAATCAAGGCTCGCATGAAAAAATGTAGCAATAGATCAGTTGGACTGGAAATATATGAGATAATATATTACATCTATATGTAAAATAGCAAAACAAACTTATTTAAAGGGCAACCATCTGTTAGACTGGATGCAACTATTGCCCCTCTCAATGTGGATGAAACTTGTGAAGGAAATATGCCCTAGAGGCAATAATAAAGTTATTATTTATTTCCTCATATCATGATAAATGTTTATTATTCATGATAGAATTGTATTAACCGGAAACATAATACATGTGTGAATACATAGACAAACATAGTGTCACTAGTATGCCTCTACTTGACTAGCTCGTTAATCGAAGATGGTTGAGTTTCCTAGCCATGGACATGAGTTGTCATTTGATTAACGGGATCACATCATTAGGAAAATGATGTGATTGACTTGACCCATTCTGTTAGCTTACACTTGATAGTTTAGTATGTTGCTATTGCTTTCTTCATGACTTATACATGTTCCTATGATTATGAGATTATGCAACTCCCGTTTACCGGAGGAACACTTTGTGTGCTACCAAACGTCACAACGTAACTGGGTGATTGTAAATGTGCTCTACAGGTGTCTCCGAAAGTACTTGTTGAGTTGGCGTATTTCGAGATTACGATTTGTCGCTCCGATTGACGGAGATGTATCTCTGGGCCCTCTCGGTAATGCACATCACTATAAGCCTTGCAAGCAATGTGACTAATGAGTTAGTTGCGGGATGATGCATTACGGAACGAGTAAAAAGACTTGCCGGTAACGAGATTGAACTAGGTATTGAGATACCGACGATCGAATCTCGGGCAAGTAACCTACCGATGACAAAGGGAACAACGTATGTTGTTATGCGGTTTGACCGATAAAGATCTTAGTAGAATATGTGGGAGCCAATATGAGCATCCAGGTTCCGCTATTGGTTATTGACCGGAGACGTGTCTCGGTCATGTCTACATAGTTCTCGAACCCGTAGGGTCCGCACGCTTAACGTTCGGTGACGATCGGTATTATGAGTTTATGTGATTTGATGTACCGAAGGTAGTTCGGAGTCCCGGATGAGATCGGGGTCATGACGAGGAGTATTGAAATGGTCGAGACATAAAGATCGATATATTGGACGACTATATTCGGACATCGGAAAGGTTCCGAGTGATTCGGGTATTTTTCAGAGTACCGGGGAGTTACGGGAATACGGGGAAGAAGTATTGGGCCTTTATGGGCCTTAGTGCGAAAGGAGAGGCAACAGCCAGGAGGTGGCGCGCGCCCCTCCCAAGCCCAGTCCGAATTGGACAAGGGGTTTGGGGCGCGGCCCCCCTCTTCCTTCCTTCTCCCCTTCCCTCCTTTCCCCCCTTCTCCTAGTTGGACTAGGAAAAGAGGAAACCTACCCCTACTAGGAGTAGGAATCCTACTCCCTTGGCGCGCCCCTCCTAGGGCCGGCCTCCTCCTCCCTTGCTCCTTTATATACGGGGGCAGGGGGCACCGCAAGACACACAAGTTGATCATTGATCTCTCTTAGCCGTGTGCGGTGCCCCCCTCCACCATAATCCACCTCGGTCATATCCTAGCGGTGCTTAGGCGAAGCCCTGCGTCGGTAGCATCGTCATCACCGTCATCATGTCGTCGTGCTGACGAAACTCTCCCTCGAAGCTCTGCTGGATCGGAGTTCGTGGGACGTCATCGAGCTGAACGTGTGCTGAACTCGGAGGTGCTGTGCGTTCGGTACTTGGATCGGTCGGATCGTGAAGACGTACGACTACATCAACCGCGTTGTCATAACGCTTCCGCTTTCGGTCTACGAGGGTACGTGGACACACTCTCCCCTCTCATTGCTAGGCATCACCATGATCCTGCGTGTGCGTAGGAATTTTTTTGAAATTACTACGTTCCCCAACAGTGGCATCCGAGCCTGGTTTTATGCATTGATGTTATTTGTACGAGTAGAACACAAGTGAGTTGTGGGCGATACAAGTCATACTGCTTACCAGCATGTCATACTTTGGTTCGGCGGTATTGTTGGATGAAGCGGCTCGGACCGACATTACGCGTACGCTTACGCGAGACTGGTTCTACCGACGTGCTTTGCACATAGGTGGCTGGCAGGTGTCAGTTTCTCCAACTTTAGTTAAACCGAGTGTGGCTACGCCCGGTCCTTGAGAAGGTTAAAACAGCACTAACTTGACGAACTATCGTTGTGGTTTTGATGCGTAGGTAAGAACGGTTCTTGCTCAGCCCGTAGTAGCCACGTAAAACTTGCAACAACAAAGTAGAGGACGTCTAACTAGTTTTTGCAGGGCATGTTGTGATGTGATATGGTCAAGACATGATTCTATATTGTATGAGATGATCATGTTTTGTAACCGAGTTATCGGCAACTGGCAGGAGCCATATGGTTGTCGCTTTATTGTATGCAATGCAATCGCCCTATAATTGCTTTACTTTATCACTAAGCGGTAGCGATAGTCGTAGAAGCAATAGTTGGCGAGACGACAACGATGCTACGATGGAGAACAAGGTGTCGCGCCGGTGATGATGGTGATCATGACGGTGCTTCGGAGATGGAGATCACAAGAACAAGATGATGATGGCCATATCATATCACTTATATTGATTACATGTGATGTTTATCTTTTATCCATCTTATTTTGCATTGATTGATGGTAGCATTATAATTAAGATGATCTCTCACTAAATTTCAAGATAAAAGTGTTCTCCTTGAGTATGCACCATTGCCAAATTCATCGTGCCAAGACACCACGTGATGATCGGGTGTGATAAACTCTACATTCATCTACAACGGGTGCATGCCAGTTTTGCACACGCAGAATACTCGGGTTAAACTTGATGAGCCTAGCATATGCAGATATGGCCTCGGAACACTGAGACCGAAAGGTCGAGCGTGAATCATATAGTAGATATGATCAACATAGTGATGTTCACCATTGAAAACTACTCCATCTCACGTGATGATCGCACATGGTTTAGTTGATTTGGATCACGTGATCATTTAGATGACTAGAGGTATGTCTATCTAAGTGGGAGTTCTTAAGTAATATGATTAATTGAACTTAAATTTATCATGAACTTAGTCCTGATAGTATTAGCATATCTATGTTGTAGATCAATAGCTCACGTTGTTGCTCCCTGTTTATATTTTGATATGTTCCTAGAGAAAACTAAGTTGAAAATGTTAGTCGCAATGATGCGGAATTGGTCCGTGATCTGAGGATTAACCTCATTGCTGCACAGAAGAATTATGTCCTTGATGCACTGCTAGGTGACAGACCTATTGCAGGAGCAGATGCGGATGTTATGAACGTTTGACAAAGCTCGGTATGATGACTACTTGATAGTTTAGTGCACCATGTTTTACGGCTTAGAACCGGGACTTCAAAAATGTTTTGAACGCCATGGAGCATATGAGATGTTCCAAGAGTTGAAATTGGTATTTCATACTCATGCCCGTGTCAAGAGGTATGGGACCTCTGACAGAACTTTGCCTATAAGATGGAGGAGAATAGCTCAACCAGTGAGCATGTGCTTAGATTGTCTGGGTACTACAATTGCTTGAATCAAGTGGGAGTTAATCTTTGAGATAAGATAGTAATTGACAAAGTTCTCTAGTCGCTATCGCAAGTTACTAGAACTTCGTGATGAACTATAATATGCAAGGGATGACGAAAGTAATTCCCGAGCTCTTCGCGATGCTGAGATCAGCGAAGATAAAAATCAAGAAAGAGCATCAAGTGTTGATGGTTAACAAGATCACTAGTTTCAAAAAAAGGGCAAAGGGAAAGAAGGGGAACTTCAAGAAGAACGGCAAGCAAGTTGCTGCTGAAGTGAAGAAGCCCAAGTTTGGACCTAAGCCTGAAACTGAGTGCTTCTACTGCAAAGGGACTGGTCACTGGAAGCGGAACTGCCCCAAGTACACTACAAAAAAATACACTTCCGTGATGATACATGTTTGTCAGAGTAGGTCGCGTTTTTTGTCATGGATGTACATCCAAGACAAATTTATGACAGAATCAAGATAGTCATACCTATGATGTCGTAGAAGTGTTCCATGACATTACCAAAATTATCATCACGGAAGTGTCCACTTCCATGACGATAAATCGCGCGTCACAGAAGTGCTTTCGTCAAGGGTGACCGACACTTGGCATCCACCGTAACGGAACGCCGTTAAGCTATCGGGTCGGGTTTTGGATCGAATAACCCGTTAACAGCCCCGACCAATGGGGATTTTCCACGTGTAAAATCATCATTGGCTGGAGGAAACACGTATCGGCTCATCGTTGGGACAGATGTCATCCACTCATTGGAAGGAAGGCGCCTATGATGCGTCGACACGTGGCACGGCCCAATAGAGGCCCATTCCTGTGAAAAGGCCGGCCTGTTTGACTTGGTCAAAAGCTGGCGGGCCGGCCCATGGAAAGCCTGTTAACGGCCTGTTCGCATATAGCCCATTTACAGCCCGCTAACCGAAGGCTCGTTACGCCCTATCCGAATTAGGCCAAGTGGCGTCATCTGGGCCATCCAATATGATTCCAGCCCGTTTTCACTTCTGGCGCATGTATGGCCCATGACGTCTTTCGGCCCATATGAGGCCCTATGTAACTCTTGGCCTAGTAACGGCCCGTGGTGAAACTGGCCCATAATGAACAGTGTATTACTTTACACCCATTAACGGTATGTGGTGAAACTGGCCCGTAATGAACAGTATATCACTTTATACCCATTAACGGCCCATTATTCCGTTGGGCCGTTTCCAGCCCATGTTATCTTTCGGCCTTCTCAGAGCCCATTTATTCTTGGGCTCATTTCCAGCATTCGGTTACTTACGGCCCGTTACTGTCATTTTCTGCTTGTGGGCCAAATTCAGCCCGTCGCTACAGTCGGCCCGTTTGTGGTCCGTTAATACGTTGGGCCGTTTTCATAGCGTCATCAAATACGGCCTATTAACGATGGCCCATTATGGTTGGCCCATGAACGGACGATTCCAACTCTAGCCCGTTTACGGCCATAATGCGGTCTGTTTGGCCCATGTTTGGCCAATCGATCATACGGCCCGTATAAGGCCCATTGATGATACGGCCCGCAGAAGGCCCATTGTTTCTACGACCCGTAGAAGGCCCATTGTTTCTACGGCCCGTAGAAGGCCCACTGTTTCTACGGCCAGTAGGAGGCCTAGTGTCACTACAGTAAATATTAGCCCATGGTTATTGTGGCCTAGTTTTAAAAAATAGGTTATTGCAGCCACTAGCTAACCGCGGAAAAACAACTGCAATGACTACAAGCAAACAAATAAACAAGACAACAAGGAAATAAATAAGCAAGCAACTAACACTAGGCTATCACGGCTATTACACATATTACATCCAGTGGGCATCAAAGTTCGCCACCAGTGCAAATATAGGGAACAAAGCAGCATATCATATACACTGGTTGTCAAAGTTGGCGACCAGCGCAAATAAACGCCGCAGCAAAACAAATCCAGAACTGAAACCACTTCAGAAGATCTCAAGAAACAATATCCTGGGTACCCATAATGCTGGCAAGATGCTTAGCAAGCTTATTAACTTTCTCTTGTTTGGCGCTTAAATCCTCCAGCGCTTGCTGTTGCACCAGAAAATATGCATCTGAATTCTAGAGGGACTTCCTCAGTCATTCAGCTTTCTGTCGCAGCACATCTGATCGATGTCTTTCAACTTGAAGTTGAGACTCAAGAAGACGAACTGATTCAGGCAGCGAGTTCGAAGAGCTTGTGCCAGCAGTAGTGGCCAGTAACTCGAACACTACATCAAAACAGGACTTTTGGGTTCCCTTACTGTCGTCAAGATATTTTTTATCAGCTTTCTTGGAGACCAACATGGATTTCTCACTATCTTGAACCTTATCTGCATTACTTCCTTTACCATTGGATAATGCGGTACTGTTCTCCAATATTTTGTCTGTATTCTAAAAGAGAAACAAGTAGACACATCACATGTTTACCATGTTGTATATGAAAATCATTTTGGTAAATGAGTTGAGTAGTAAAGTGGACAGGATAACAGCATGAAACAAACATATATCTATGTACCATGGTCACTTTATGGTCTATATCATTCTAGTTTTTGTTGCCAAATCAAGATAGAGACACAGTTCAAATAATATTTGTTCAAGACAAAGCAGAATAGACAGAATATAAGTGTGGGTAACTATAGAGCAATAACAACACTTGTAATATGCATGACATGAGAACATAACTGTTTATTCAATTGAAACTGAAATCAACATAGAGCAGGTTACAACTGCAAACCAGTTAAAGAAACAGGCTTAAAACATACCTGTTGCGCCATTGGAGTTTCAATTCATTCCTTCAAATTTGAAAATAGTTGGTATGAGTAAATACAGTAATGCAAGAGCAAAGGAGTATGAACCAAAGCTACAGAACCTGACCTGAGAACAAATCTTCTTCTCCTTTAAGCATTGAGTTGGGATTCGGAGTGGTGGTTCTCGTGCTTTGGGCACTGCAGTTCCCTTACTAACTGCTCGTGCTTGGGTGCTCTGTGGTGGAGACGGTGCTGTGTCAACTAGAACTGGGTTACTATCTGCCGGGGTTGGGGTTAGATGGGGTGTAGCTGGTTCTCTGTCCAACTGGGTAGGGGTACAATCTGCGAGAGTCTGGGTTATGTGTGGTGGATCTGGTCCTTGGGCAAGTACAACCGTGGTTCTATCTGCATCAACTGGTAGCACTATCTTTTCTGAAGACCGTGTTGTTACTCACTTAGATACTGCCATCACGCTCTCGAGTTCAAATGGCTGATAAACAAGAAAAGTAATTGAAAGTATAGACATTGTAAGATAGATAGGTGCAATGGATAGTGGGGAATCAAAGAGGGCATGAAACAATTCATATTTATGTTGTCTAACCAAACAGGATAGCATGACACAATTTCACATATATGATGGCTAACTAAACAGGATAGCATGACACAATTTCACATTATGATGGCTAACTAAAAAAGATGGAAAGACATAGTTTAAAATATGAGACTATGTAAACAGGATGGCATGACATAACTATATAATGTGTTTATTAAATAGGTTGGCATGCCATAATTCACATACATTCACGGATAGAATGCCATAATTCAAAATATGATGACTGTAAACACTAAACAGGATGAGATGATATAACTATGTGATGTCTTTATTAAATGGGTTGCCATGCCATAATTCAGATAGATGATGTGTATGTACTATGTAAACATGATGGCATGATATAATTCAAATATGATTTATATAGTAAGCAAGTAAGCAGATGGCAATCCATATATGGTGTAAAAACTAAGCAATGCAAGACAACATGCATGACATGGGTAATATAACCCTGCCAAGTTTGAGCATAGACCTCAGGGGGGAAATAGGACTGGTCATCAGTCTCTGAATCCTCCTCTGAGGAGCTCTCTGTAACCAGCAAGATGTCTGCTTCAACAGGTAGCATTGTCTGCTCTGAATACCTTGTTTTCACTCTAGATACTTCCATCACCGCTTCAAATGGCTGATGCACAGGAAGAGTAGTTGAATATACAAACGTTGTTGACAAATGGAACACGTAATACAAAAAAATGATAGCATGATATAATTCACATACATGATGATTGGCTAAACAGCATGGCATTGCATAATTCACATATATAATGCCTTTGCAACAAGATAGCATTGTATAATTCACATATATAATGTCTTGCAACAAGATGGCAATGCATAATTCACATATATGGTAATTAGACACTGAACAGGTGGCATTCACACAAAGCATGTCTAAACTAATCAAATGACATAGCAATGC
>NC_057811.1:46359218-46364267 GCF_018294505.1 Triticum aestivum | reverse complement strand
TCCTCCGAGGAGCTATCCGTAACCAGCGAGATATGCGCTTCGTCAGATAGCGTAGTCTGCTCTGAAGACCTTGTTTTCACTCCAGAATTTGCCATCACCGTGTCAAATGGCTGATGCACACGAAGAGCAGTTGAATGTACTAACATTGTTGACAAATGTAATATGTAACGAAAAAAAAGGATGGCCTGATATAATTTACATATAAGATGACTAGCTAAGCAGGATGGCATTGCAAAATTCACATATATGATGCCTGGCTAAACAAGATGGAGTTGCATAATTCACATAAACGATGAATAAACTAAACAGATGGCATTCGCACAAAGGATGTCTAAACTAAGCAGATGACATATTTGATGTATAAAGTAAGCAATGCAAGACACCATATGCATGATATAACCAACATCAGCATGCCAAGTTAGAGCGAAGACCTCAGGGGGTAAATTGGAGTTGTCTTCTCCTTCTGAATCCCCCTCAGAACAGAGATCTTCCTCTCGATTACAATCAGAAATGCACGGAGGGGGGGCTGCCTTTGCGCCTACCATGGAGCGACGTCTACATGAAATTTTATTGCCACGCAAGGCTCGTCTCTTTTGCTCTACATGTTCAGTTCCATTGTTTACAATAACTGTCATGCATAGGAATAAAACATAGTGAGATTATGTAAGGAGTGCATGCAGAAATCCAGAGTGATGGTAGCAACTTGTGGATAGACCCAAAACCAATAATAGCAGGCAGATAATGGCTTCAGTTAAAAAATACAGATAATGGCTTCTTTACTGCTTGTTTCCCACCCAACATGAAACTCACAGTAGACACCGGAGATTAACCAGATAGTAGATAGATACTATTGATAGCGGCCCCGATATGTACCCCACAACCATTTAAAAACTCAAGTTTGACCATTAGTTTGGAGTTGACTCAGAGTCTAATCGGTGAACAGGACGATAAAGTAGCATGTAATATTACGCGATGCATAACGTAAGCAGAGACGAAAGAGTGCGACCTCTCTTGCGGACCCGTGTAGTCCTCGAGGTCATCTGCTCGGTTGATGATGGTAATGCAGTTTTCATGGCTGCCAGCGGCGGGGAAGAAGATCTGAGGCGGCGAAAGACAGTTTGGAGGCCGGATCCCTGCTGTGCTGAACCCTTCTGTCGTTGGAGCAGCTGAGTTGGGGTGGACGACGGCGCAGCAGGAGCGGGACAAACCACGCAAGGTTTTCTTTGACAACTATCTGTAAGAGAAGTAATTCTGTAAGGGCTCGTTCGAATTGGAGGATTCCAACAATGCAGGGATAGGAAATAGACAGGAATAGGATAGGAATGCACGTGCAAAACAGAGAATTTAAAAACACAGGATTTCTGCCAATCTGGGTTTTTGATTCACAACAATTGGAAGATCACAGGATGCAAAGAAGCATGGTGAGATTAAGTCAAACCACAAGAAAATGTACGGTTATAATGCTATTATGCTACTATCTCTTAGTCTTGTGCTTCATGAATAGGAATTTGAAAAGGAAGACAACTGAAAATAAAAATTCCTATGTTTTTTCTTTCAAGGAGACACTAAAGGAACAAATCCGTGTGCTCACTTGACAATATATATAACATGTAGAGTAAAAAAGAGATGCAACAAGTGTACAACCTCTTTGGCGAAGCCATGTCGATCTCAGCGTGATTGGGTTGGCCGGTGAGGATGCTTCGGCTGACTTTGCTGTCGGAGGAGGGGAAGAAGATCTTAGGCGTCTGGAGATGGAGCCCGAGGTACTGCTCCGCTGTGATGGAGGGCTTCGTCGTTGGAGCAGCTCCGGTGAGTTGTATGACGCCGAGGCTAAAGCAGGACAAGAGAGACAACGAACAACGTTAACCTGAGTGGAATTCTAATAGCATCTCCAATACATGACGTAAAATACATAACCACAAAGTGCTAGATGTAAAATACATCAGCCGCTCATCTCTGAACTTAACTGTCGAAACTGAACTTACCTGTCGAAACTGAACTTAATTGTCGAAACTGAATTTTGCTGTCCAAACTGAATTTTGCTGTCGAAACTGAACGCACTAGCAAGGTGAGGCTACACGTCGGTCGACTGACTTTTTCATCTCTAGTCAGTCGATTTTGCAGCCGTTGGATACGAAATCAAGGGCCTGCGGTTCATCTTCAACCTCCACCCCCCTGAGCCGCCAGCCACCACCGGCCAAACAGCTGCCCCCCGCCGCCCGCGGCCGACGGTGCGCCGCCCCGCCCGCCCCGAAAACACTCCCCACCGCCGGTCTGCCGCCGCCCCGGCTATCCCTCTAGGCCCCCCGTGCAAAGCTTTTTCTCCGGTGATCCCCACGCCACCGCCCCGCCACCGCCGGCGACCACTGCCCCCATCCTGAACCCTAAGATAGATAGTGGGGTACCTCTCCGGCGAGTCCCCCTCCCGGCTGCGGCTGGTTCTTCCTTCACCCCGGCGAGCCCCCCACCCCCTAAAAATCGACTGACCCAAAAGTCGATTCAGTCGACTGAAGTGTAGCTAAATCGGAGCAGCATCGCAAGCAAGAGCAAGAGCGAGAGCAGCAGCGCGAGCAAGAGCAATCGCAAGAGCAGACCAGGCAGGGGACCGAGAGCAAGAGCAGAGCAGCAGCGTGAGCGAGAGCTAAAGCAGCAACAGCTCCTACTGATGTGGACGTCGCCGCCGAGGGAGCGACGCCTTGGAGGAAGTGGCCAGCGACGCCGCCATGGATGGAGCCGCGCCGTGTCGGCTCGGGACCGAGTGCCGGCAGCACCGTGAGATCGAATCAACATGAAAATGCGGCGATTAGTGTACAACCTCTTTGGTGGCGCCGATTAGGCCGCAGCTGCATCCGAGGAAACGGTGATGATGATGCTCTTCCGGTGGTGCAGGTGAAGATGGCGGTGTGGGAATGGAGGTGGCGCGAAAGACGAGGGGAACGTCGGGGCAGCTCCTTGGAGGTGGAGGACGGGGTGGCTGAACCGGCGGGACGATGAGATCGACGACGGATCCTCATCCGGTACGGTGGATGAGTGACGTCGAGGTGTTGCTGTGGACGACGTCGTCGGGGAAGAGGCTCCGGCTGTGTGGCGGACGGAGCAGGGTGTGGGGTTTCGTCGTGGGTTTTCACGGGCTCGGTGTACGAATGGGTGGGTGGATGGGATGGCAGTGGGGAACCATGGCTTAGAGACGCGCCTGTCCGATATGTGGGGTAAGTTACGAAAGTACCCCCACCGATTTGAGGCGGTTCTTTCGGTTCAGGGGTACCACGGGCATTTCGCGTGTTGGGATTTCGCAGGAGGTGGGAGTTTTCGCGCTCGTTGTAACTGCGGAATAGCAAGGCGCGGGTTGAGATCGAGGGAGTTGTCGGAGCACAACGAGACAAATATATATCTTAAGTATTTCGGGCTAACAAGGCGCAGGTTGAAATTTCCGGACAAGCCTAACGTGTACTCTACCAAATCAATGCGCACTACAAATGTCATTCAGAACTTTGAATTCATGTTTTGTTCAATTAAAATATTTCGCTACGTGTATAATGCATGCAACCTACTACTCAAATGAACGTTTTAGTGCATTCCAAACGTATATACTACCGCTTCAGTATGAACTAAATTTGAATTCGTTTCTCTATTTGAATAAGATCTACAGTCATGATTGTTGTGTAGTCAAAGCATTTGAATTCATTTCTCTGTTTTAATAAGATCTACAATCATCATTATTGTCAAGTTAAACCATCGTTTGTGTATTATCTTCACAGCACACCACATGATTAGTCTCGAGTTACATATGAACTATGTGTACTATATGAACTCAAACTAGATTTTTTGAATCCACTTTATTTTCATTTCAAATCACATTACATTTCTAGCTCTAGCTAGATCTTCATAATCTAAACCATATCTCATATGTATAATGTGTTTATCACATTATGTATGGTGCCCCGCCCCCTACGCCTACAAGTATTTAGATGTGAGTTGCAAACACCACACATTACCACAAATTCAAATAAAATGTGAGAATGTTCGATATATAGTATTGCTTAGATTGTTCGATATTTAGTTGTAAGCTGCAAACGCCACACATTATCACAAATTCAAATAAAATGTGAGATTGTTTGATGTATAGTATGGTTTAGATTGTTCGGCATTTAGCTGTGAGTTGCAAACGCCATGCATTATCACATTATGGTATAACATGTGCACAACACGTGTATCACCGCTATATTCATGCATGCAATGTTTAAAACACTATGATCTCCTATTCAAATATATGAATCCGCTTTCATATCAAATTATGATCTTTGTTAGTCTCTTACACCCACACAATCCTCTAACCTTTGTAGCTACCACTAACTTTCTCTCGTGCATGCACACGCCCTCCTCGCCCTCCCCCTCCCTCGGCATTCGATCCACCGGGCACATTCATTTTTTTCTTTAGGTCGTTCTCCTAGAGTCTCCACAACTCCTTTCTGACACACACCGATCGATAAACCTCTCCAGCGATGCCTGCCTACAACATACACACACCTTCAATCTCCTCCTTTATGTGTCCTTGCCTCGTGTCTCTCATACGGTCAGACACACGTGTAAACTCTCGCCCCTCTTTTCATCGATCTCACAACCGCACACTCCTCCCCCTATCTAGCTACTAGTTGGGCCTCTCGCACCACCTCCTAGCTCCATTCTCTCTGTCTATCCGTCTCGCTGGGCCTTATTTGCCTCTAACAAATGGACGTACACCGACCGATCTCTCGCTATACATATAGCTAGCTAGATCCTTATAACTCGTTTTTACCCACACGTCAATCGATCTACCTCATTAGTTGTGTCTCTCCCTTCCTCCGACAAACAACAATTGATCTACCGATCTAGTTAGGTTTGCTAACCAAACACATGGTTCCCCTTCATCATCCATGGATGCGTCCCGACAGATCTATCATGCACAGGCACACACAGAAACACATCCCCACTCTTATTCATAACATTGCAGTTCCACCCTCAGCTTGTCTAGTAGGCCTCTCCCACCATCTTCGAGAAGCAACTCCATCA
>NC_057811.1:46340959-46358801 GCF_018294505.1 Triticum aestivum | reverse complement strand
AGTTAGGCCTCTACCAACCCCTCCCCCACCCCCCCACACACACACTGATACATCGAGCGCTCTAGTCATGTCTCCCTGCCACACACAAACTTGACATGTGCCCTCTAACGTTCCGGTAGGTCAGTCGCCCTATATCTTTGACTTGCACACACACACAATTTCGATGGCTCTCTTCATCGATCTCGCACCCACCCACTTGATCCTCTCTTCGACTCTATCAATAGCTATGACCCCTCCCTCTCTTCTCGTGGATTGCCCGACCCTCTATGAATGATATGGATAGGCCTCCATTTCACACACATTGCATGCAAAATTTTGTTTGAGATGTCATCGACACATATTCCCACAAATAATTCATGAAATCAACCCCCCACCCCAAAACAAAAAACACTCACGAACGCGGTTTGTATCTCTCACACACACCCACGTAGGTGGGGGACGTGCACGAAGAGAAGAGGTGCATGCACAGCGCACGTACTCCCGTCTCTTTCCCAACCACACCCGTGCGGGTACACAGTGGAGCTCATTTCTGTACGAAAAAGGCAGCCCACGTGGTAATTTGGCACGTGTACTGGTTATCCACTTGGTGGAGGGAGGATCGTCTACCACGGGTGAACAAACAAATTGCGACTTGATGTGTTATGTTAAAAAAAGAGGCAAACCATGTGGGGCCTACCTTAGAGGCAAGGCTCTATACACTGGAGTACTTTTGATGTGTCCCGTCAACTCACAGAACGAGGAGAAGCTTGCTGAGTACGCCATCTCCCCCGCCCACGGGCGCGGTGGCTCGCAGGAGGAGGTGAAGCTTGCTCCGCCTTACGCCCGCTCCCTCACCCATGCGCACGGTGGCTCGCAGGACGAGGAGAAAAATTTACTACTCCCTCCGTTTACTCCTCGTCCCTACTACTACCTTGGTTATAGAGTTATATCATATTGTTTGGAATATATATGTCCTTTAGTAGATATCAATATGAACTAATAGTACATACTCCAAACACTTATGTATATAGACGTATTTTAGAGTGTAGATTCACTCATTTTGCTCCGTATGTAGCACTCTCCCTCGCCCCTCGACCCTTGCCCACTTGGTGGACATGCAGCAATTCATTCGGTCTCATATAGCCAGAACGATATATACTGCACTACCATTATTGCTCGACTTCCCGAAGAGGCGAAGAGCCAATCGCAAGGTTAATATTTTGGAGATGCCAAGCGCAAGGTTATAGGAGAACGAGTAGTAGGTGCAGCGTCATTTATAAATAAAGTTTTTTTCTTCAGTGGCACGTACGCAATATGATAGGTTCATATGGAGAGAAAAGGAAACCGCTCCACTATATACATAGTCAGGACGGGCCAGCCTACACGGTTGCTTGCTGGGGTTGCTCTCTTCACACTCTCTCGCACAAAATGACAGTGGCCACATCTCTAACATCCCGGCGGATCACGTCCGCTAGGGGAAGGGGTGAATGCTTAGTGTAGATGCGGTGGCCGTCGCCGACGGCGAAAACCCACTGTCGGCACGTCCCGATCAGGGGTCCCCGCCGTTCTCTCTCACAAAGCCGGTGAGGTTGCCTTCGTCCCTTGCTCACTGCCGCGACGTGGGCAGTTGCCGCCTCGCGCCGCCCTCCTCAAGGTTGAGCTACGTCCCTCAGGTACAACTCCCTTTACAGCCGGCTTGCACCACTGCTCCAGCTACCCACATCACTCCCTGTGGATATTTCTCTACTTCTTTGCCCCGCACATACCTCTACTAGCTTCAACGTACTATATTTGTGATGAGTTTATGTCTCATCAACTAGTCCCAGTAATCTTATTCTAATCACGCTTCTTCATTTTCTTTGCCACAGGGATGCTCATCTCGATTTTGGTGAAACTGCACAAAATGATCCGATGGTCAGAAAGTTGCAAACTTCATTTATTAGGAAGCTCGAACGTTGCCAGCAAATTGTGCTGGAAATATGACCTAGAGGCAATAATAAAATGGTTATTATTGTGTTTCCTTGTTCATGATAATTGTCTGTTGTTCATGCTATAATTGTATTAACTGGAAACCGTAATACATGTGTGAATACATAGACCACAACATGTCCCTAGTAAGCCTCTAGTTGACTAGCTCGTTGATCAATAGATGGTTATGGATTCCTGACCATGGACATTGGATGTCATTGATAACGGGATCACATCATTAGGAGAATGATGTGATGGACAAGACCCAATCCTAAGCATAGCACAAGATCGTGTAGTTCGTTTGCTAGAGCTTTTCTAATGTCAAGTATCATTTCCTTAGACCATGAGATTGTGCAACTCCCGGATACCGTAGGAATGCTTTGGGTGTACCAAACGTCACAACGTAACTGGGTGGCTATAAAGGTGCACTACAGGTATCTCCGAAAGTGTCTGTTGGGTTGGCACGAATCGAGACTGGGATTTGTCACTCCGTATGACGGAGAGGTATCTCTGGGCCCACTCGGTAATGCATCATCATAATGAGCTCAACGTGACCAAGTGTTTGGTCACGAGATCATGCATTACGGTACGAGTAAAGTGACTTGTCGGTAACGAGATTGAAGAAGGTATTGGGATACCGACGATCGAATCTCGGGCAAGTAACGTACCGATTGACAAAGGGAATTGTATACGGGATTGATTGAATCCTCGACATCGTGGTTCATCCGATGAGATAATCGTGGAACATGTGGGAGCCAACATAGGTATCCAGATCCCGCTGTTGGTTATTGACCGGAGAGTCGTCTCGGTCATGTCTACATGTCTCCCCAACCTGTAGGGTCTACACACTTAAGGTTCGGTGACACTAGAGTTGTAGAGATATTAGTATGCGGTTAACCGAAAGTTGTTCGGAGTCCCGGATGAGATCCCGGACGTTACGAGGAGTTCCGGAATGGTCCGGAGGTAAAGATTTATATATGGGAAGTCCTATTTTGGCCACCGGAAAATGTTCAGGATTTTTCGGTGTTGTACCGGGAAGGTTCTAGAAGGTTCCGAAGTGGGGCCACCTGCATGGGGGGACCCACATGAACGTGGGTAGTGGGGGCAAGGCCCCACACCCCTGGTCAAGGCGCACCAAGATCCCACCTTAGAAGGAATAAGATCATATCCCGAAGGGATAAGATCAAGATCCCTAAAAAAGGGGGATAACAATCGGTGGGGAAGGGAAATGATGGGATTTCTTTCCCCCCCTTTGCCAACGCCCCAATGGACTTGGAGGGCAAGAAACCAGCCCCCTCCACCCCTATATATAGTGGGGAGGTGCATGGGAGCAGCACCCCAAGCCCTGGCGCCTCCCACCCTCCCGTGACACCTCTTCCTCCCCGCTTGCGCTTGGCGAAGCCCTGCCGAGATCCCGCTACTTCCACCACCACGCCGTCGTGCTGCTGGATCTCCATCAACTTCTCCTACCCCCTTGCTGGATCAAGAAGGAGGAGACGTCCCCGCTCCGTACGTGCGTTGAACGCGGAGGTGCCGTCCGTTCGGCGCTAGGATCATCGGTGATTTGGATCACGACGAGTACGACTCCATCAACCCCGTTCTCTTGAACGCTTCCGCTCGCGATCTACAAGGGTATGTAGATGCACTCCTCCCCTCTCGTTGCTAGCATCTCCTAGATTGATCTTGGTGACACGTAGGAAAATTTTGAATTTCTGCTACGTTCTCCAACAGTGGCATCATGAGTCAGGTCTATGCGTAGATTCTATGCACGAGTAGAACACAAAGTAGTTGTGGGCGATGATTTGTTCAATTTGCTTGCCGTTACTAGTCTTATCTTGATTCGGCAGCATTGTGGGATGAAGCGGCCCGGACCGACCTTACACGTACTCTTACGTGAGACAGGTTCCACGGACTGACATGCACTTGATGCATAAGGTGGCTAGCGGGTGTCTGTCTCTCCCACTTTAGTTGGATCAGATTCGATGAAAAGGGTCCTTATGAAGGGTAAATAGCAATTGGCATATCACCGTTGTGGCATTTGCATAGGTAAGAAACGTTCTTGCTAGAAACCCATAGCAGCCACGTAAAACATGCAACAACTATTAGAAGATGTCTAACTTGTTTTTGCAGGGTATGCTATGTGATGTGATATGGCCAAAAGGATATGATGAATTATATATCTGATGTATGAGATTGATCATGTGCTTGTAATAGGAATCATGACTTGCATGTCGATGAGTATGACAACCGGCAGGAGCCATAGGAGTTGTCTTAATTTATTGTATGACCTGCGTGTCAATGAAAACGCCATGTAACTACTTTACTTTATTGCTAGCCGTTAGCCATAGTAGTAGAAGTAATAGTTGGCGAGACAACTTCATGAAGACACGATGATGGAGATCATCATGATGGAGATCATCATGATGGAGATCATGGTGTCATGCCGGTGACGAAGGTGATCATGCCGCGCCTCGAAGATGGAGACCAAAGGCGCAAGATGATATTGGCCATATCATGTCACTTTATGATTTGCATGTGATGTTTGTCATGTTTACACCTTATTTGCTTAGAACGATGGTAGCATAAATAAGATGATCCCTCACTAAAATTTCAAGAGATGTGTTCCCCCTAACTGCGCACCGTTGGGAAGGTTCGTTGTTTCGAGGCACCACGTGATGATCGGGTGTGATAGATTCTAACGTTCGCATACAACGGGTGTTGACGAGCCTAGCATGTACAGACATGGCCTCGGAACACAAGCAAAACACTTAGGTTGACTTGACGAGCCTAGCATGTACAGACATGGCCTCGGAACACAAGAGACCGAAAGGTCGAACATGAGTCGTATAGTAGATACGATCAACATGGAGATGTTCACCGATGATGACTAGTCTGTCTCACGTGATGATCGGACACGGCCTAGTCGATTCGGATCATGTATCACTTAGATGACTAGAGGGAAGTCTATCTAAGTGGGAGTTCATTAAATAATCAGATGAACTTAATTATCATGAACATAGTCAAAAGGTCTTTGCAAATAATGTCGTAGCTTATGCTTTAGTTCTACTAAGATATGTTCCTAGAGAAAATTTAGTTGAAAGTTGATAGTAGCAATTATGCTGACTGGGTCCATAAACTGAGGATTGTCCTCATTGCTGCACAGAAGGCTTATGTCCTCAATGCACCGCTCGGTGTGCTGAACCTCGAGCGTCGTTTGTGTATGTTGCGAACATATGACATACACGTTTTGATGACTACGTGATAGTTCAGTGCGTAATGTTAAAACGGTATAAAATTGAGGCATCGAAGACGTTTTTGAAACGTCGCAGAACATGTGAAATGTTCCAAAGACTGAAATTGGGATTTCAGACTAGTGCCCACGTCAAGAGGTATGAGACCTCTGGAAAGTTTCTTAAGCCTGCAAACTAAGGGAGAAAATCTCAACCGTTGAGCATGTGCTCAGATTGTCTGAGTACTACAATCGCTTGAATCGAGTGGGAGTTAACCTTCCAGATGAGATAGTGATGGTTCTCCAAAGTCACTGCCACCAAGCTACTAGAGCTTCGTGATGAACTATAACAAATCAGGGATAGATATGATGATCCTTGAGCTATTCGCGATGTTTGACACCACGAAAGTAGAAATCAAGTAGGAGCATCAATTGTTGATGGTTAGTAAACCCACTAGTTTCAAGAAGGGCAAGGGAAAGAAGGGATACTTCATGAATCGGCAAATCAGTTGCTGCTCTAGTGAAGAAACCCAAGGTTGAACCAAACCCGAGACTAAATGCTTCTGTAATGAGGGGAACGGTCACTGAAGCAGAACTACACTAGATACTTGGTAGATGTGAAGGTAGGCAAGGTCGACAGAAGTATATTGGATATACATTATATGAATGTGTACTTTACTAGTACTCCTAGCAGCACCAGGGTATTAGATACCGGTTCGGTTGCTAAGTGTTAGTAACTCGAAATAAAAGCTGCGGAATAAATGGAGACTAGCTAAAGGTGAGATGACGATATGTGTTGGAAGTGTTTCCATGGTTGATGTGATCAAGCATCGCATGCTCCCTCTACCATCGAGATTGGTGTTAAACCTAAATAATTGTTATTTGGTGTTAGCGTTGAGCATAGACATGATTGGGTTATGTTTATCGCAATACGGTTATTCATTTAAGGAGAATAATGGTTACTCTGTCGATTTGAATAATACCTTCAATGGTCTTGCACCTAAAATGAATGGTTCATTGAATCTCGATCGTAGTGATACACATGTTCATCCCAAAAGATATCAAATAGTAATGATAGTACCACATACTTGTGGCACTTCCATTTGAGTCATATTGGTATAAAACGCATGAAGAAGCTGCATGTTGATGGATCTTTGGACTCACTCGTTTTTGATAAGATTGAGACATGCGAACCATGTCTATTGGTAGATATGCATGAAGAACCTCCATACAGATGGATCGTTTGGACTCACTTGATTTAGAATCACTTGAGACATGCAAATCATAACACATGGGCAAGATGACAGAAAGGTCTCGTTTTCAGTAAGATGGAACAAGAAAGCAACTTGTTGGAAGTAATACATTTTGATGTGTGGAGTCCAATGAGTGCTGACGCATGCAGTGGATATCGTTATGTTCTTGCTTCACAGATGATTTGAGTAGATGCTGAGTATATTTACTTGATGAAACACAAGTCTGAATTATTGAAAGGTTCAAGTAATTTCAGAGTGAAGTTGAAGATCGTCGTGACAAGAGGATAAAATGTCTGTGATATGATCATAGAGATGAATATTGGAGTTACGAGTTTGGCACACAATTAAGAAATTGTGGAAATTGTTTCACGACTAATACCGCCTGGAACACCATAGTGTGATGGTGTGTCCGAACATCATAACTGTACCCTATTGGATATGGTGCATACCATGATTTCTCTTATCGAATTACCGCTATCATTTATGGGCTAGGCATTAGAGACAACCACATTCACTTTAAATAGGGCACCATGCAATTCCGTTGAGACGACACCGTATGAACTATGGTTTAGAGAAACCTAAGCTGTCGTTTCTTAAAAGTTTGGGGCTGCGACACTTATGTGGAAAAGTTTCAGGCTAATAAGCTTGAACCCAAAGTGGATAAATGCATCTTCTTAGAATACCCAAAACAGTTGGGTATACCTCCTATTTCAGATCTGGAAGCAAAAGTGATTGTTTCTAGAAACGGGTCCTTTCTCGAGGAAAAGTTTCTCTCGAAAGAATTGAGTGGGAGGATGGTGGAGACTTGATGAGGTCATTGAACCGTCACTTCAACTAATGTGTAGCAGGGCACAGGAAGTTGTTCCTGTGGCACCTACACCAATTGAAGTGGAAGCTTATGATAGTGATCATGAAACTTCAGATCAAGTCACTACCAAACCTCATAGGACGACAAGGATGCTACTACTTCAGAGTGGTACGTAATCCTGTCTTGGAAGTCATGTTGTTGGACAACGATGAACCTATGAGCTGTGGAGAAGCGATGGTGGGCCCGGATTCCGACGAATGGCTTGAGGCCATAAAATCCGGGAGGATCCATGTATGAAAACAAAGTATAGACTTTGAAAGAACTACTTGATGGTCGGAAGGCTGTTGGGTACAGATGGATTTTAAAGGGAAGATAGACAATGATGGTAAGTGTCACCATTAAGAAAGCTCGACTTGTCGTTAAGATGTTTTCCGACAAGTTCAAGGAGTTGACTGCGATGAGACTTTCTCACTCGTAGCGATGCTAAGAGTCTGTTAGAAATATATTAGCAGTTACTGCATTATTTATGAAATCTTGCAGATAGGATGTCAAAACATTGTTTCCTCGACGATTTTCTTGAGGAAAGGTTGTATGTGATACAACCAGAAGGTTTTGTCAATCCTGAAAGATGCTAACAAGTATGCAAAGCTCCAGCAATCCTTCTAAGGATTGGAGTAAGCATCTCGGAGTTGGAATGAACGCTTTGATGAGATGATCAAAGATTTTGGGTTTATACAAAGTTCATGAGAAACTTGTATTTCCAAAGAAGTGAGTGGGAGCACTATAGAATTTTTGATGAGTATATGTTATTAACATATTGTTGATCAGAAATGATGTAGAATTTCTGGAAAGCATCCAAGGTTATTTGAAAAGTGTTTTTTAATGGAAAACCTGGATTAAGCTACTTGAACATTGAGCATCAAGATCTATAAGGATAGATCAAAAACGCTTAATAGTACTTTCAAATGAATACATACCGTGACAAGATTTTGAAGGACTTCAAAATAGATCAGCAAAGAAGGAGTTCTTGGCTGGGTTACAAGGTGTGATTATTGAGTAAGACTCAAGACCTGACCATGGTAGAAGAGAGAAAAAGGACGAAGGTCTTCCCCTATGCTTTAGACGTAGGCTCTACAGTATGCTATGCTGTGTACCGCACCTGAAGTGTGCCTTGCCATGAGTTAGTCAAGGGGTACAATAGTGATCCGGGAATGGATCACATGACAGCGGTCGAACTTATCCTTAGTATCTAGTGGACTAAGGAATTTTCTCGATTATGGAGGTGGTAAAACAGTTCGTCGTAAAGGGTTACGTCGATGCAAACTTTGACACTAATCCGGATGACTCTGAGTAGTAAACCGGATTCGCATAGTAGAGCAGTTATTTGGAATAGCTTCCAGTAGCACGTGGTAGCTACATCTACAAGATGACATAGAGATTTGTAAAGCACACATGGATCTGAATGTTGCAGACCCGTTGACTAAAACATCTCTCGTAAGCATAACATGATCAAACCCTAGAACTCATTGAGTGTTAATCACATGGTGATGTGGACTAGATTATTGACTCTAGTGAACTTTGAGTGTTAATCACATGGTGATGTGAACTAGATTATTGACTCTAGTGCAAGTGGAAGACTGTTGGAAATATGCCCTAGAGGCAATAATAAAATGGTTTTTATTGTATTTCCTTGTTCATGATAATTGTCTGTTGTTCATGCTATAATTGTATTAACTGGAAACCGTAATACATGTGTGAATACATAGACCACAACATGTCCCTAGTAAGCCTCTAGTTGACTAGCTCGTTGACCAATAGATGGTTATGGTTTCCTGACCATGGACATTGGATGTCATTGATAACGGGATCACATCATTAGGAGAATGATGTGATGGACAAGACCCAATCCTAAGCATAACACAAGATCGTGTAGTTCGTTTGCTAGAGCTTTTCTAATGTCAAGTATCATTTCCTTAGACCATGAGATTGTGCAACTCCCGGATACCGTAGGAATGCTTTGGGTGTAACAAACGTCACAACGTAACTGGGTGGCTATAAAGGTGCACTACAGGTATCTCCGAAAGTGTCTGTTGGGTTGGCACGAATCGAGACTGGGATTTGTCACTCCGTATGACGGAGAAGTATCAATGGGCCCACTCGGTAATGCATCATCATAATGAGCTCAATGTGACCAAGTGTTTGGTCACGGGATCATGCATTACGGTACGAGTAAAGTGACTTGCCGGTAACGAGATTGAACAAGGTATTGGGATACCGACGATCGAATCTCGGGCAAGTAACGTACCGATTGACAAAGGGAATTGTATACGGGATTGATTGAATCCTCGACATCGTGGTTCATCCAATGAGATCATCGTGGAACATGTGGGAGCCAACATGGGTATCCAGATCCCGCTGTTGGTTATTGACCAGAGAGTCGTCTCGGTCATGTCTACATGTCTCCCGAGCCCGTAGGGTCTACACACTTAAGGTTTGGTGGCGCTAGAGTTGTAGAGATATTAGTATGCGGTTAACCGAAAGTTGTTCGGAGTCCCGGATGAGATCCCGTACGTCACGAGGAGTGCCGGAATGGTCCGGAGGTAAGGATTTATATATGGGAAGTCCTATTTTGGCCACCGAAAAATGTTCGGGATTTTTCGGTATTGTACCGGCAAGGTTCTAGAAGGTTCCGAAGTGGTGCCCACCTGCATGGGGGGACCCACATGAACGTGGGTAGTGGGGGCAAGGCCCCACACCCCTGGTCAAGGCGCACCAAGATCCCACCTTAGAAGGAATAAGATCATATCCCGAAGGGACAAGATCAAGATCCCTAAAAAAGGGGGATAACAATCGGTGGGGAAGGGAAATGATGGGGTTTCTTTCCCCCACCTTTGCCAACGCCCCAATGGTCTTGGAGGGCAAGAAACCAGCCCCCTCCACCCCTATATATAGTGGGGAGGCGCATGGGAGCAGCACCCCAAGCCCTGGCACCTCCCTCCCTCCCGTGACACCTCTTCCTCCCGGTTTGCGCTTGGCGAAGCCCTGCTGGGATCCCGCTACTTCCACCACCACGCCGTCGTGCTGCTGGATCTCCATCAACTTCTCCTCCCCCCTTGCTGGATCAAGAAGGAGGAGACGTCCCCGCTCCGTACGTGTGTTGAACGCGGAGGTGCCGTCCGTTCGGCGCTAGGATCATCGGTGATTTGGATCACGACGAGTACGACTCCATCAACCCCGTTCTCTTGAACGCTTCCGCTCGCGATCTACAAGGGTGTGTAGATGCACTCCTCCCCTCTCGTTGCTAGAATCTCCTAGATTGATCTTGGTGACACATAGGAAAATTTTGAATTTCTGCTATGTTCTCCAACAAATTGAAGCCTGGTCAGGGTTCACGGTTCAAGGGCTAGGGACTGCATGGATTGTTGTTTTTTTCTTTAGCTGCCTCTGTTCCAAAATAAGTGTCAACTTTAGTAGTAGTACAACTTTGTACTAAAGTTTGCACAAAGTTGAGACACTTATTTTGGAATGGAGGGAGTACATATTTGCTATGATCTGTCAATCATTGAGATGCAATAGCATGCATGTTAAGTCTCCTTTGTATTTGATGAAATGTTGCAACGGGCAACCTTGGACGCAAGATACATGTAACAGAAGCTGGAAGCTTCATAGCATTGTACAAATTTATCTCGCTGATAAATTACAGTACGTACTATACTAGTACTTCCTCCGTTCCTAAATATAAGTCTTTGTAGAGATTTCACCATGAAACACATGCGGATGTATATAGATGCATTTTAAGTGTAGATTCATTCATTTTGTTCCGTATGTAGTGGAATCTCTACAAAGACTTATCTACTAGTAATAGCTAGCCCCCACTACTAGGAATTCTCCATCCTCTCCTTGAGCCACATCATCAAAATTTATGTAGTCGTTAGATGAAGTAAATCAGTCCATAATAGCCGTCTGATCTAGACGTTGACAGGCTCCGCACTAAGCCACATGCAAGCATGCAGAAATACCATGGCACATGCATGTGAGTGGGTTTTAAATCACATCAACATGTCTGCATGCAAGCATGCACCGGTAGCATGCATGTAAGTGAGCTTTTAAGTCCCATTAACATGTCAAAAAGAAAAATATAATCCCATTATGCAGTAGGAGTTGGCTGATCTTTTTTCCTTACGTGGGATGATCTAAATGATGATGGGAGTTTATTTGTTTGGCTACCACATTTGTCATGCGGTTATGGAGTTTTTTTTAGTTCTATGAAATTGATAATTTTGCGCAGAGAGATATACCGCTGTTCCGCGGCAACGCGCGAGGACTCATCTAGTAATATTTAGGAACGGAGGGAGTACTATGTAAAGAGTTAGGTGTCGCACGGTGATAGTGTGAGGTGGGCCATGTAATCACTGAGCCTGCGTGTTTTCACTGCTCTTGCACGCCTCCCCTGTAAGAATGGAGAAAATTATAATCTAGTAGTAGTACCTCCTTTCGCCAAAAGCGTGGAACATCCAGTAGTCCTACCACCTCAGTAATAAAGACCAATGAGCCGTCAAATCACATAGACCCAACAGTAAGTTGGACGGACGAAGCAACCATCACTCTTGCACCAGTGAGAGGTCACGTCCGCTCTGCCCAGGCATGAATGCGGCACCGATTCTTTGGAGCGGCGCTGACCATTTCGGGCAGGAAGCGCGCACGGGCGATGGAGGGGCTTTGGGTGGGCCAGGCTAGTCAGCAGCGGGCGTGGCAGCTGTCCGCATGTCCCTACCGGACACACCCGGAAATGAGAGGATGCACCGACTCTCGCGGCTAAAATCATACACTACACAACATCTCTCTATAGGAGTAGGTCGATCTGTCGCTCTCTCTAACACACACATGCTGTTAAACACACACACACACACACACACACACGCACACGCACGCACCTTGGTCCCGTTGCACCTTCTAACGTGACTTATTACACCTAGACGGAGGGAGTAGTACGTATACGAGATACGGTGGCACACTGACTTAAGTCGAATACAAGTGCCCAAAATTTGTGTGCATGTTATAATAAGGATTCACTTAAAATAGTACGTGAGCGAACAGAGGGATCAATTGGACAGTGTTCCCGAGCAGTAGCGAGATGTGTGAGGTAAGATACACCGCTGGCGCTTTTAATTTTTCTTATTAATTTGTTTGTTTCACCCTCTGACGGGTGGGACCCAACGTACTACGTGGAGAGAGGTAAGGTGACTAAGGCTGCATTATTTCCGCACGACTGTGGATAGTCTTACCACCAAAGCCACATGACACGATTATGATTGAAATCCCAATGACTCCCACACACACAAAAAAAACACGGCATGCTTGTCACACGAATGCATGAATGTATAAAAGGTTATTTCCCTCTCGTTGAACATAACGTGAGGGTTGTGTAGCTGGTTAGCCTGTTCGCTCATCAAACTTGAGGTCTCGGGTTCGATAACTACACTTGAGCATAATTTGTGCCAGGAGGATTCTTTGACTGGTCAAAATGTTTTCTAGGGTTTGCATGCTTCACACTCTCTCTCCAGTATATATATACACGCTGGAGCCTCCACGCTTGTAGTTGCTCTCTTCACACTCTCTCGCCCTCTCCCGCTGGAGCCTCTCGGCGAGGGACTACCGGAGCAGCTGTTCACTTTCCACCCAGCGGCGGCGCGGGAGGGCCTTCGACCCCTTCTTCTTCGCCGCCGTCCCATCGCCCACCGAACCACGCCCCAAGAACCTTAAGGTATAATTTACTTACTCCACATGCATTGCTCTAGCTGCATGTATACCATGAATCTAGGACGTGGTTCAAATAGGAAAGGAGTGGGGGAAAGTAGTGGGAAAAGTTGTATATAGCATGAATCTAGGATGTGGTTCAATGAGGAAATGAAGGGGGAAAGTTGTATAGCATGAATCTAGGACGTGGTTCAAAGAGGAAAGGAATGGGGGAAATTAGTGGGGAAAGTTGTATCACATAAATCTAGGACGTGGTTCTAAGAGGAAAGGAAGGGGCGAAATTACTAGTTGAAAAAGGAAAGGAAGGGACAAGGCCGTAGAGTTTGAGCAGGACTAGATTTTCTACGCTCACATATGGAAAGGTGTCTAAAGATAACAAAACTGGGACCAACACAAATATGCTCCTTGGTTGTTTGTTCTTTGTGGCAACAGACTGTGCATGACCACAGTACATCGGTAGATGCACATGGTGCTGGTGCGTCCACTGTCCCGTGCAAATCATTAGCTGTTGTTAATCTAAGGCCCTGTTTGGTTAAAAACTCCCTAGTCCCTACCTGCTTGGTTCCAGGGACTAAACATGGACTACAGGTTATTAAATGACATGCTAAAAGACCATGTTACCCCTAGTAATGAACTAATAGAGACAAGGTGCGATGCGTGGCAGGGGCAACTGTTGGAAAAAGTCCAAAAAAGACTCCCTCAGGGTCTTCTTTCTTTAGTCCCAAATGCCCACTTTTAGTCCCTAAAAGTCCCTCCTGTTTGGTTTAGATGGGGCTGACACGGAGTTTTTTTAGTCACTAGTAGGAAAAGGGGCTTTTACCCCGGTTTATACGGGCCTTTAGTCCCGGTTCAGGAACCGGGACTAAAGGGTCGTTACTAATGCCCTAGCCCTTTAGTCCCGGTTCATACACGAACCGGGACTAAAGGCCGTCCACGTGGCCGGTGCGGGGAGCCCAGGCAGGAGGGCCTTTGGTCCCGGTTGGTGCCACCAACCGGGACCAATAGGCATCCACGCGTCAGCACCTGGTAGGAGCTGAGGTTTTTGTTTTTTTTGAAAGGGGGGGTTGGGGGGTTAATTTAGGTTGTTATTAAGTAGCTATTAGAGAGAAGTGTCCTCTCTTATATCTCCGTGCTTGGTTTACCAACGCTACGTACTGCTATGCCTAAACATGGCTTAGATTGAAGTGAAGGCAACATGTGGTGCATGTCGAAAGGAATAATAATCCGGACTTGATCAAGTTTGGATTGTACTACTTTCGACACGCACCACATGCATGTTGCCTTCACTTCAATCCAATCCATGTTCATTTCACCCGCTGATATATAATAACTCTTCATGTGCGCATCATGCATCATCATATATAATAACAAGTCCTACTAATCATCATCATACAACTTCTACTCGTTATTAATAACAAGTCATACGATCATCATCCTCACAGTCATCGAACCAACCCTACTTAATTGTTCTTAGCACATGATCATCAGTATTAGGTAGGACAGAAATACCCTCTTTAAGGTAAAATAGCATAAAACAATATAGACCCTGACTCTCCATTATGGAGAACGGAGATCATCCTGTCTCCAATTCTTGCGCCTCGCTTCCTTTTGCTTCCAAGAAGCTCCTTGCGACTGTCCATACATTTTTTCCATTCTTTGATTTGCATGTCTCCACTTCTTTTATAAATCCGGTATGGACAGTTGAGATTCGTAGGATGACCTGGTTGTATATTCAAAACATCAAGCCTACCATTCTGATACATCAAATGAGGCACACAATCCTCTGGGATTATCTGTTGAAAAACATAGTAATAAATTCATAGTTAGCAATGATAATGTACTAGTTTTAGAACTATGCAAAATATGCACGGATGTCGTAATAGTAAGAAATCTTACCAGGGTATCTCCATAGTAGTTACCGTAGTTCAACACGTGCACTAGTGGCACGTATTGAGGACCATAATGATGAGGAGTTTGATTGTAGATATTGTAATTCTCAATATCAGTACAAAATCCGACCAGATGAGTTTTCTCCTTATAAGTTAACTCAGAGCCATCGGTGTAGTAGGTTCTGTATACCATGTTCCGCACATTGTTTGAACAATCTAAATAAGCTGTCAATGAAAATAAGCTGTCAACTATTTTGAAATGAACAATATAAATTAGCTAATAACTATGTTTGAGAAACTCACATAGCGGTAGAATTGGAGGCATATCAACAAGGACCCAAATGTCCATATTGTCTTGCTCGATGTCAGGATCACCAAGATCCATGGTGACAAGCATACCCTCATCAAAACCATACATCTTGCAAAATGCTTCCCAATTTTTGCAACCAAAATGGGTTACGCTCTCAGAATTATACAGCTTTACTTCAAAATCTATATCATGATGGGTCCTTAGGTGAATTTTCTTTGTTTCCATACTTTCATGGTCTTCAAAACCCATCCTCTCCAAGACGTAGCGTCTGGCATGGCACGGGATAAGCTAGCCGAATTGTAAAAGATGAAAGGTACACGTTGAAATAGTTGAAGTCGTGCTTAATTACGAAAAAATAACACTTGTCGTCGTTCCGTACCGTTTCAACATCGAACGTCACCTCCAGCTTAATACTGAAGCGCTGATCTTCGTCCAGGTGAGGCCTGTCGCACTGACCTCGGTCGTCGTGGCACTAGTCGCACTCCCCGGAGACTTTTGTCGTCCGAGTACGACATTTCCTATGTTCATAATTCAAATATTAAACATCTACAATTAAATATATGTACTAAAAAACCTAAGTTAGATCATTATTATTCATCACGGGTTGACTATCGGTTTGTCGAGTCTTTTCTTGAAAACTCTCAGCTCACGTGGTGTATACATTCAACCGTTGGTGATGGTCGCTCCTCCCTTTGTCCCCGTGTGCATTACACCAAAATGTCCAGCTAGCACACAGGAACAAAGGAGAAGCGACCCCCACGACAACAGTCGGGATTCTTCGTCCTCTCATATATATATGGTGGAACTCTCCCTCACTGATTCCTCTCTGACATTTGCGACCGTCGGTGATGGTAGCTCCTCCTTTCGTTCTCGAGTGCATTACACCAAATTTTCTAGCACACGGGAACGAAGGAGAAGCTACCCCCACGACAACAGTCGGGATTCTTCGTCCTCTCATATATGGTGGAGACTCGACAGACATACAGTCAACCCGAAATATCGTTTAATTATCTTTCTAAAAGAGGATTTGGCTGGTCTCACCTCGATGTCGGAGGGGGCGGTGACGGGGACGACGGCGGGGATGATAGAGGGGCCGGGGGCTCCTAGATTTCTGCGAAAACAAAAACCCTATAAGCTATCAACTAATCATAGTGCTCTCCAATTTTAGCATTCAAAGTAGGATCGGAGTAGTTTTCCACTTTGACCATTCAATAAGCAAAATCAAATCACAAAATAAAGTAGTATTCAAATTAGGATGCATTCAATTATAAGAAAAACTACATCATCTCCAAGCGTCCGTACATCGCCGAATATTATCACTAATACACCTCGAATACTATCCTACATATAGCATCGCTAGTACAGCTAGAACAGTAGCGCCCGACGGGTATCGAAGCGGGCGGTGGACACCCAAAGGGACTGAACCATCACAGGATGATAGCTCCAGTGAGATCCCTGAAGAACCTGCCAGGTATTGTCGAACCTGCCCTCCAACGCAACCATGTAGCGACGGACGTGCTGGTCCTCCTCGCTGACACGGTGACGTACCACCTCTGCGGTGTCCGGAAGCCTCGGCACCGTCACTGGCCCACGCGAGCGCCACCAAACAAGGATCGGGTCAACGACGGGCTGGTTCCTCACCAACCTACGCCCATCGGAAGGTAGAACCTCCCAAAACCAGCCCGGCGGAGCCTAGTCCCGGACATGGCCCCTCTGATCAAGCCGGCCTCCACCGCCGAGTCGACGACGAGGATGCGGGATAAGCATCGTCGACGTCGATGCGGGAATAATTGCTTTAACTAAAAAAACAAACTAGTTCTATTAATTTCCTTACTATAAATAGAATAAAGTAGTACTTACTAAAAATAAACTAGCTAGTTTAACTAGTTCTATTATTTTTCTAACTAATTCTATTAAACACTTTCTAAGTAGTACATACTAAAAGTTATCGGGGAGGGGGGTACATATATCGACAACGACATACCCGATAAAAAATAAGAAGAGGAAGAAGACGAAAAAAAAGAGGAGAAGAAGAAAGGAATAGAGGAGGAGATCGAAGAAAAAAAAATAAAAAAAGAGGAGAAGAAGAAGGAATAGAGGAGAAGAAGAAAAAATAGAATAATATATTATTCTATTTCTTCTTCTTCTCCTCTATTTCTTCTTCTTCTACTCTTTTTTTTCTTCTTTTTCATCTTCTTATTTATTTCTCCTCTACTTCCTCTCCTCTTCTTCTTATTCTTCTTCTTCTTCTCCTTCTTCCTCTTCTTATTTTCCTTTTTTCTCTCCTTCTTTTTCTTCTAAATATGAACATACATAAATGACTTCTAAATATGAAAAATCTAAACTACACATCTAAATTAATGCATCTAAATTACAACAACTAAATTAACTACACATCTAACTACACATCCAAATTAATACAACTAAATTACAAATCTAAATTAAACTACACATCCAACTATAGCTAGGGGGCGCGGCGGCAGCGGCGGCGGCCATTACAGGGAAGAGGAGGAGGGGATCGGGGCGGCACTCACAGGGTGGCGGAGGGCGACAGCGACCGCGGCGGGCCGGGGGCGGAGGGCGGCGACGGTGACGTACGGGGCGACGGCTCGGGGGCGCGCGGTGGAGGCCGACGGCGACGGCGGCGGG
>NC_057811.1:46339391-46340299 GCF_018294505.1 Triticum aestivum | reverse complement strand
GAACCAATACCCACCCTTTGGTCCCGGTTGGTGCCACCAACCGGGACTAAAGGACTCTTTTCACCAGCGCAAAGGGCGGGAAGCAGAGGGCTTTGGTCCCGGTTGGTGGCACCAACCGGGACCAAAGGGGAGCATTGGTTCCGGTTGGAGCCACCAACCGGGACTAATGTGCTGGCGCGGTGCGGTGCGAAGTTTAGTCCCACCTCGCTAGCTGAGAGAGCTCAGCACCTGTTTATAAGTTGCGTTGCAGCTCAGGTGCCGAGCTCCTCTCTAATATGCAGGCATTATACATGCCTACCTTTGTCACTGCCATGTTGGGCCTACTGGGCCTGCGGGCCTGCATGCTGGCCCATGTGCAGATGGGTTTCTAGTCGTATGCAGGCCGTGTGGCCCATTAGGCGGCATTTTTTTATTTTTTCCAGTATTTTTTTGTTTTTTGAATTATTTATTTTCTTTTCATTTTTGCTTTATTTTTTTATTCTTTTTGCTTTTAGCTCAGAATAATTATAAACTTTCTGTTACTCCATTAGTTTCCAAATTTGAATAGTTTAAATTTCATCCGGAAACTCGTCTGTTACAAAGGGATTTCATTTTTTAAACCTTATTTGAACTCCTGACTTTTTGTGTGTTCAAAATGCACCATTCAAAGCCACATCATCATTTTTCAATCCTTTCTGACTTCATTTCTTATTTTTCATGCATTTACTAATTATTTTGAGCTATAAGACCCTAAAATTGAAAAGCATTTCAAATGAACTCTGAAAAGGTTGAAAGTTGGCATGATATCATCATTTCATCCACATAGCATGTGCAAGAAAGTTGAGAGGGTTACGGCAAAAACTGGATGCACTTCGTGTACAAAACGGACAATCTCTTTCAAAGTATCAGGATTTCATCCGGAAACTCGT
>NC_057811.1:46336942-46337169 GCF_018294505.1 Triticum aestivum | reverse complement strand
ATTATTTTGAGCTATAAGACCCTAAAATTGAAAAGCATTTCAAATGAACTCTGAAAAGGTTGAAAGTTGGCATGATATCATCATTTCATCCACATAGCATGTGCAAGAAAGTTGAGAGGGTTACGGCAAAAACTGGATGCACTTCGTGTACAAAACGGACAATGTCTTTCAAAGTATCAGGATTTCATCCGGAAACTCGCCTGTTACAAAGGGATTTCATTTTTTAA
>NC_057811.1:46335742-46336805 GCF_018294505.1 Triticum aestivum | reverse complement strand
ACTTCATTTGTTATTTTTCATGCATTTACTAATTATTTTGAGCTATAAGACCCTAAAATTGAAAAGCATTTCAAATGAACTCTGAAAAGGTTGAAAGTTGGCATGATATCATCATTTCATCCACATAGCATGTGCAAGAAAGTTGAGAGGGTTACGGCAAAAACTGGATGCACTTCGTGTACAAAACGGACAATCTCTTTCAAAGTATCAGGATTTCATCCGGAAACTCGTCTGTTACAAAGGGATTTCATTTTTAAATCTTATTTGAACTCCTGACTGTTTGTGTGTGCAAAATGCACCATTGAAAGCCACATCATCATTTTTCAATCCTTTCTGACTTCATTTGTTATTTTTCATGCATTTACTAATTATTTTGAGCTATAAGACCGTAAAATTGAAAAGCATTTCAAATGAACTCTGAAAAGGTTGAAAGTTGGCATGATATCATCATTTCATCCACATAGCATGTGCAAGAAAGTTGAGAGGGTTACGGCAAAAACTGGATGCACTTCGTGTACAAAACGGACAATCTCTTTCAAAGTATCAGGATTTCATCCGGAAACTCGTCTGTTACAAAGGGATTTCATTTTTAAAAACTTATTTGAACTCCTGACTGTTTGTGTGTTCAAAATGCACCATTGAAAGCCACATCATCATTTTTCAATCCTTTCTGACTTCATTTGTTATTTTTCATGCATTTACTAATTATTTTGACCTATAAGACCCTAAAATTGAAAAGCATTTCAAATGAACTCTGAAAAGGTTGAAAGTTGGCATGATATCATCATTTCATCCACATAGCATGTGCAAGAAAGTCGAGAGGGTTATGGCAGAAACTGGATGCACTTCGTGTACAAAACGGACAATCTCTTTCAAAGTATCAGGATTTCATCTGGAAACTCGTCTGTTCCAAAGGGATTTCATTTTTTAAACCTTATTCGAACTCCTGACTTTTTGTGGGTTCTAAATGCAGCATTCAAAGCCACATCATCGTTTTTCAATCCTTTCTGACTTCATTTGTTATTTTTCATGCATTTACTAATTATATTGAGCTATCAGACCC
>NC_057811.1:46334029-46335069 GCF_018294505.1 Triticum aestivum | reverse complement strand
ATTATTTTGAGCTATAAGACCCTAAAATTGAAAAGCATTTCAAATGAACTCTGAAAAGGTTGAAAGTTGGCATGATATCATCATTTCATCCACATAGCATGTGCAAGAAAGTTGAGAGGGTTACGGCAAAAACTGGATGCACTTCGTGTACAAAACGGACAATGTCTTTCAAAGTATCAGGATTTCATCCGGAAACTCGCCTGTTACAAAGGGATTTCATTTTTTAAACCTTATTTTAACTCCTGACTTTTTCTGTGTTCAAAATGCACCATTCAAAGCCACATCATCATTTTTCAATCCTTTCTGACTTCATTTGTTATTTTTCATGCATTTACTAATTATTTTGAGCTATAAGACCCTAAAATTGAAAAGCATTTCAAATGAACTCTGAAAAGGTTGAAAGTTGGCATGATATCATCATTTCATCCACATAGCATGTGCAAGAAAGTTGAGAGGGTTACGGCAAAAACTGGATGCACTTCGTGTACAAAAGGGACAATCTCTTTCAAAGTATCAGGATTTCATCCGGAAACTCGTCTGTTACAAAGGGATTTCATTTTTAAATCTTATTTGAACTCCTGACTGTTTGTGTGTTCAAAATGCACCATTGAAAGCCACATCATCATTTTTCAATCCTTTCTGACTTCATTTGTTATTTTTCATGCATTTACTAATTATTTTGTGCTATAAGACCCTAAAATTGAAAAGCATTTCAAATGAACTCTGAAAAGGTTGAAAGTTGGCATGATATCATCATTTCATCCACATAGCATGTGCAAGAAAGTCGAGAGGGTTATGGCAAAAACTGGATGCACTTCGTGTACAAAACGGACAATCTCTTTCAAAGTATCAGGATTTCATCTGGAAACTCGTCTGTTCCAAAGGGATTTCATTTTTTAAACCTTATTCGAACTCCTGACTTTTTGTGGGTTCTAAATGCACCATTCAAAGCCACATCATCGTTTTTCAATCCTTTCTGACTTCATTTGTTATTTTTCATGCATTTACTAATTATATTGAGCTATCAGACCCTAAAATTG
>NC_057811.1:46332800-46333332 GCF_018294505.1 Triticum aestivum | reverse complement strand
AGTATCAGGATTTCATCCGGAAACTCGCCTGTTACAAAGGGATTTCATTTTTTAAACCTTATTTTACATCCTGACTTTTTGTGTGTTCAAAATGCACCATTGAAAGCCACATCATCATTTTTCAATCCTTTCTGACTTCATTTGTTATTTTTCATGCATTTACTAATTATTTTGAGCTATAGGACCCTAAAATTGAAAAGCATTTCAAATGAACTCTGAAAAGGTTGAAAGTTGGCATGATATCATCATTTCATCCACATAGCATGTGCAAGAAAGTCGAGAGGGTTATGGCAAAAACTGGATGCACTTCGTGTACAAAACGGACAATCTCTTTCAAAGTTTCAGGATTTCATCTGGAAACTCGTCTGTTCCAAAGGGATTTCATTTTTTAAACCTTATTCGAACTCCTGACTTTTTGTGGGTTCTAAATGCACCATTCAAAGCCACATCATCGTTTTTCAATCCTTTCTGACTTCATTTGTTATTTTTCATGCATTTACTAATTATATTGAGCTATCAGACCCTAAAATTG
>NC_057811.1:46324114-46324862 GCF_018294505.1 Triticum aestivum | reverse complement strand
TCAATCCTTTCTGACTTCATTTCTTATTTTTCATGCATTTACTAATTATTTTGAGCTATAAGACCCTAAAATTGAAAAGCATTTCAAATGAACTCTGAAAAGGTTGAAAGTTGGCATGATATCATCATTTCATCCACATAGCATGTGCAAGAAAGTTGAGAGGGTTACGGCAAAAACTGGATGCACTTCGTGTACAAAACGGACAATCTCTTTCAAAGTATCAGGATTTCATCCGGAAACTCGTCTGTTACAAAGGGATTTCATTTTTAAAAACTTATTTGAACTCCTGACTGTTTGTGTGTGCAAAATGCACCATTGAAAGCCACATCATCATTTTTCAATCCTTTCTGACTTCATTTGTTATTTTTCATGCATTTACTAATTATTTTTACCTATAAGACCCTAAAATTGAAAAGCATTTCAAATGAACTCTGAAAAGGTTGAAAGTTGGCATGATATCATCATTTCATCCACATAGCATGTGCAAGAAAGTCGAGAGGGTTATGGCAAAAACTGGATGCACTTCGTGTACAAAACGGACAATCTCTTTCAAAGTATCAGGATTTCATCTGGAAACTCGTCTGTTCCAAAGGGATTTCATTTTTTAAACCTTATTCGAACTCCTGACTTTTTGTGGGTTCTAAATGCAGCATTCAAAGCCACATCATCGTTTTTCAATCCTTTCTGACTTCATTTGTTATTTTTCATGCATTTACTAATTATATTGAGCTATCAGACCCTAAAATTG